>NW_015173196.1:157204-171291 GCF_001447785.1 Gekko japonicus | reverse complement strand
GGTTTAAGTTCTGGGTCTGAGTCGGCTCTTTTCTTGCCTCTCCTGGTCTCCGTCTTGGCGATTTCTTTCCAATTCACAGATTCGCAAAATAAAGCACTCTTCTAGATGATAAGATTTAGTCCTCCATGCCTCTCTGTTTACGCTTTCCAAAGACCCTTAGAAATATATTAAAAAAGCAAATTTAGTTGAAGTCCTCCTCAAAATGTCGGGCGCAACTTCTCTATGGTAATTTCATGTAGAGTAGGTCAAATTGATACTTTGCAGGCCCTTCCTTCCGCATACAACTCACTTCCGGTCCGGCACCTTTAAAAGTTCCACTGTCTTCCTTTCGCTAATGCCCGTCTAGGAATTCAACTTCCTGGATGTTTCACACGGACCTCTTTCTTTGTGACACCAGCCTGCTCTTCCCACGCTATTGTTCGTGAGTTTCGATTTTACAGTTGCGCACACGGCTCCATCTTCACCACAGGAATGTTAAACAATAAGCGTTTTTACAGTTTTTAAAGGCTTCAATCAACTTTTTTCTCTCCGGAATCGGATTTCTGGGATTTACTATTCATTTTCCGCTCAACCGCTTAATTCAAATTGACTCCAAACTCAGTTCAGGTAAGCGGCACGTTTTTGTTATCTAGCACGTTCAAAACGGGTTTCGCATTGTTTCTTTTAACTCACAGTTGTTGTCCTTCTTCAAAGAAGTCTGCTGACGAAGAATTTATGCCGGTAATCCGGCTCGATCGGCCACTATAGAGTTGCTTGGCACTTGCCTTCTTCGTGGGAGGAGGTCAAAGCCCAATTCAGCTTCTTCCGAAGCTGGATTACGCCAACCTCACACTCCCTCTAGGGCGCTGCTGCCTGCTTGTCCCCCCCCCTCGCTGGGGAGTGATGCGTTGGGCTGTATATTGCCCAAACTGTCAAAAGTGGCCGTCGCTCGCTTCGCACGCTCGCGAAACGCTTCAGTCCTCCATCTTAGCCAGACCGGAAGCCAGCAAAAATTCTACTTTCTGAGCTACTGGCATTAAAGTTGTGAGCGAGCAATTTGGCTACTGCATAAATTAGTTTGCTCTGGAGCCATCCTTCCTGAGCTAAGACAAAAATGTGTGAGCCGGAGGCTAAAAAAAACAGGTTGCTTTCCAGTAACTGATGATTTTTGAATGGTCATCTGTGCATTCACACCAAAGGACTTGGACTTAGAGATATAAGGTTCCTTTCTTTTCTCCGTCTGTGGGCTCCAACCTCCCCTCCCCCTTCCACTATTTACTACCAGGCTAAGGTAAAAATAGCGGGGGGGAGGCAGGCTGAAGCCCGCAGACAGAGAAAAGAAAGAAACCTTATGTCTCTGTCCAAGTCCTTAGGTGTGATGCGCACAGACTACGACGAAGATCTGTGAGCTAGCTCACACTAACTCAGCTTAGAGGGAACACTGGTTGAAGGTATGTGGTCTGCCAGTGTTTGTGCAACAGATCTCTCTAGGCTGGATTCTCTGTGTGATTCTTTTTAATGTTATAGTTATTTGGGTGGCAGTTAGGGCATGCAATAGTGTTCATTCTTTTATTCATAAAATGTAAGTTTGAGAATCTTGTTTTGTTTTCTTTAAATCAAGTTTCTAGTCCCTCGGAGTTGCCAAGATGAGCACAAAGCCCTGTGAGCAATTCCTGAAGAAATCTCAGAGGTTGAAAAACTGGCTGAGTAGGATTTGCAAATCTAAGGGAAAACCACTTTAGAGGTGTCCCTGTTTGCCTTTTATGGCTCATGTACTGTCAAGTCACAGCTGACTTAGAGCGACCCTAGCAAGGGGCCTTGAAAGCAAGTGAGAAGCGGAGGTGGTTTGCCATTGCCTTTCTCTTCAGTCTTCCCTGGAGGTCTCCCATCCAAGTACTAACCAGGGATGACCCTGTTTTGCTTCTGAGATCTGATGAGATCAGGCAATACCATGCCACCTTCATGGCTCATAAAGGTTTCCCTTGCTTGAAAGCTAGTTGAATCTGACTCTAAGGGGCGGTGCTCATCTCCGTTTCCAAGCTGAAGAGCCAGCGCTTTCCAAAGACTTCTCCGTGGTAATTTGGCCAGCATGACTAGACGCCGAGGTGCATGGAACGCTGTTACCTTCTCACCGAAGCAGTACCTATTTATCTACTTGCAATTTCTTGCTTTTGAATGCTTGGTTGGCAGGAGCTGGGGCCAAAGATGGGAGCTCACTCCATCACGCGGCACTAGGGTCTCGAACTGCCGTGTTTCAGCGTCTTAACCTCTGAGCCACCGTGGCCCTTCATGGCTCATTGTTGTTGTTGTTCAGTCACACAGTCGAGTCCAACTCTTCGCGACCCCATGGACAACATCTCGCCAGGCCCTCCTGTTTTCCGCCGTCCTCTGAAGTTTGCTCAATTTCATGTTTGTTGCATCGATGACACTGTCTAACCATCTCATCCTTTGCCGTCCCCGTCTTCTTTGACCTTCAATCTTTCCCAGCATCAGGGTCTTCTCCAGTGAGTGCTCCCTTCTCATTTGGTGGCCAAAGTATTTGAGCTTCAGTTTCATTATCTGGCCTTCCAGGGAACAGTCAGGGTTGATTTCTTTGAGGATTGACTGATTTGTTCTTCTTGCAGTCCAAGGGACTCTCAAGAGTCTCCTCCAGCACCATAGTTCAAAAGAATCTATTCTTCGGCGCTCGGCCTTCCTTATAGTCCAACTCTCACAGCCATACATGACTACTGGGAATACCATTGCTTTGACCATGCGGACTTTTGTTGGCAGGGTGATGTCTCTACTTTTTATCATGCTGTTTAGGTTTGCCATCGCTTTCCTCCCAAGGAGCAGGCGTGTTTTAATTTCATGGCTGCTGTCACAGTCTGCGGTGATCTGGGATCCCAGGAACGTGAAGTCTGTCACTACTTCCACAGCTTCCCCTTCTATTTGCCAAGGAGTGATGGGGCTGGATGCCATGATCTTAGTTTTTTTGATGTTGAGCTTCAAGCCCACTTTTGCGCTCTCCTCTTTTACCCTGAGCAAGAGGCTCTTTAGGTCCTCTTCACTTTCTGCCATTAGAGTGGTATCATCTGCATATCTGAGGTTGTTGATCTTTTCCCCAGCAATCTTAATTCCCCAGCAATCGTAATTCATGGCTCATAGAAGATCTTAAATGATACAAAATAAGCACCTCTTTGTTCAATGTGCATTATGTGTTCAGGATGCAGAATTGAGCTCTTCTCGGTGCAGCACTCGGGTCACTTAAATACGCTCAGCACTGAACATATAGAACTGATTCCCCCCCCCCCCTTCTCTTTCTCCAATAAAAGGTACCACATGGATACAGGAGATAGTGGACATGATCCAACAGGAGGGTGACCTGGAGAAATGTCAGCGGGCCCCCGTGCATCAACGACACCCATTCATCGAGTGGGCACGGCCACCCCAGCCCTCAGGTGACATTTTTGGCATTTCTGAGTCTTACCTTCCCTGGCTTTCCTCAAGGAAACCTGCCCATTCTGGGGAAGCTCGGAAACTATCTCTGCAGCACTGCAAAACTACAATTCCCAGGCTTCCCTGCAGTAGAAATCTGGTCCGTTAATCCTGATTAAAAATGGACTCCTTTTCACAGTCACCCTCTGAAATGAGGCAGGAGCATCTGCCGTCCCTCAGCCATTGTTTCACCTCAGCGCCTTCTTTCTTTGGGCAGGGGTGCAGCAGGCAGATGCGATGCCCTCTCCACGGACTCTGAAAACCCATCTTCCTGTGCGGCTCCTCCCACCATCCTTTTGGGAACAGAAGTGCAAAGTAAGGATGTGGAAAGGGCCTAGGCAGCTCTGAAGCAACCGTTTGCCACACGGGGAGCTCCTTGCCTAGACACTGGGCTGTGGGGTAGAGCAAGTCAGCGTTCCTGATTTGTTTGTGGGAATGTGGTATATATTGCCCAGCCTTACTTCTTGTGTGGAGACCCTGAGTGAGTGGATTCCTGCCTTAAGTGCATCGTGTACGTTCTGGTGAACAGCCCCAAGCCAAGCCTGTTTCTCACAGCTTTTCTGAGGGCCTATGATCCTGGTACATAACTAAACCTATGCCAGTCTCTCAGGGCCATCCTAGGCAGATTCACACCCTTCCAAGTACACTGATGCCAACTGGCTTAGAAAGGTATAACTCTGTTTAGGATTGCACTGTCCATCTAGTGACAGTCTGCCTCCAAACAAGCCCTCTGAGTTTTCTGGAGAAAAAGTTGGAGATAAATTAGTCAAATAAATACACATTTTAAGTGACCAGAGTGTCAGACTAGGATCTGGGAGACCCAGGTTCAAGTCCCCACTCTGCCTTGGAAGCTTGCCAGGTGGCTATTCACCACAAAGAAATACATTAAATTTAAGGGAAAGTGGGTGGACTAGGAGGGGGTAGATCCAAGCAATCTTGCGAGACACTGGCTGAAGCTCACTCAGTTGCCAGTTCTCTCTGCCATACTGGTCTTTCAACTCCCACTACAGCCAGAAGCAGACCTGACGAGGCCACACAGAGGCCACTCCTCTCCCTCCCCTCCTAGGGGGAGGGGGCAGGGCAAATTCTGGAGGGGGTGTTGCCCCCAACCCCCCCCCCTCCAGGGGCTAGTTTCTCTCAGTCTAGTTTACTTCAAAAGCTTGTGTGACAAGGGGTGAATGACACTGTAAACTGCTTTGGCTCCCCATTGGGAAGGAAAGCAGACTGTAAGTACCTAGATAAATTAAATGCTTGTTCTGTTTCTCTGGCTGCCTCAGTTCTTGTATGTGGCAAGGAACGCCAAGGACTGCATGGTGTCCTACTTCCACTTCCAGAGGATGAGCAAGGTGATCCCTGACCCTGGGACTTGGCCGGAATATTTTGAGACTTTCATGGCAGGCAAAGGTAACAGAACCAACTCCCAGTGTTTTTTTAAAAAGTTAATGATACCCATAATGGCTTAACTACAGACAATACAGAAAAATCTGTATAACACAGTACCTCCGTATATACTCCTTTCAATAACTGTGCCCCATAACTCCCTTTAAAAGTGGTGCTGATGTGTCACTTACATCCTTGTGCTTTACAATTTGGAGTGTCTGATCTTATTCTTTCGAAAATGAGACGTCCTAGTCCTCATGGTTGTAGAAAACAGGCCAAAATGTGGGAAGAAGGCCTCTGGGACTAAAAGGTTCAGAAAGAAAAGAGAGGGGAGATCACTGAGCATAAAGACTCCACCAAAAGGTTCAGAAAGAAAAGAATGAGGGGAGATCACTGAGCATAAAGACTCCTTTGTGCCCAGGAGGCGGGGCTAGAACCCCAAGCAGAGTTCCTTCCCTCTCCATTCACTGAAGTCAGTAGGTTTAGATGGGTTTAGCTCTGCATAGGATTGCAGTGTAAATGGGTTTCCCTGGGCAGGCACGTAGTCCCTTTTACACACTGCATTTGCACACAAAGCTCCACACCCCTGAGTCTTGTGTGCCTTTGTCACTTGAGAAGACCCCTCCTTTTCGGGGAAGCGTGCAGATTAAATGATGATATACGAAAATATAACTTCCCCCATTTATTCCAATCGCAGATTTTTGAGACTAACATTAGTTATGCCTAAATCTCATTGAAAATGGGTGAGGGAGGTGGTTGTGACTTGATTTCTTCCATGGGGTTCAGTAGGTCACAAATAACTGTGGCTTGATAGGTCCTTTGGGTTGGGTGCTCTTCCTGACAGTGTTGGGAGTTTTCAAAAGGGCTTTTAGAGCGCCACCTGCTGGGGTACTGGGCTTTGTGCACCTCTCCACCCACTTGTCCCATTCTATATCTTCCAGTGGGCTGGGGGCCATGGTATGATCATGTGAAAGGTTGGTGGGAAATGAAGGACAGTCACCGCATGCTCTTCCTCTTCTTTGAAGACATCAAGAAGGTGAGCAGTCCTGGAAGGAGCTTGCAGGATGCAAGGGGCTCTGGAATACCACATCTTGCCTGTATCTGTGTTCATTTTTCAAAGGTGGGGGGAAGCGTGAGGTGGGGGGTATGGACTCACCTTTAAAGGGATGAGCATACAAGGTCCTTGTGTATTTCCCAGAAGTCTCTTCCATTTCCCATCAGCCTCTGCTTCCTTGCAACACAAAGGCCAAGAACGTGTTTCTGAAATTACAGACTTTCTTGGCTTTTTTCTCCCCAAGGGGCACCTCCCTCTGGCCAAATATCCTGAACTCCTGCCCTGAAAAAGCACAGCAAAAAGGATTTCCTGTCATATGTGTTCCCTTCAGTGAGGGATTCCACTCTATATCTGGCTGACAGGAGAGGGAGGGAAGAGATAGCTGTTGCTGTCTCACACCTCCGTTCGATCCGTTGCACTCAGAATCCATTGCAGTTCAGAACCTAATGGCTGCCACACATCCCAACCTCAGGAACCCCTTGCTTATAGAAGAGGCTGGCAGTCATTAGGTCAAGGGTGCCGCTCTGTCTCCATTCCTGCCCTTGGGCTTCTTCCCCTCCTTGGCTTGTCTCTCAGTTCTGCAAACCTTTGCCTGCCTCCAGTCCCTGTGTTCCTGTTTCCTGACTTGATGTTCTCAGACCAGATCCTGCTTTATTTCCTCTTTACACTGGGGGGCCTCAGGGGGAGGGGAACACGGAACCCATGAAACTAGACCTAATGGAGGAAAGGCCGCAAGAACAAAAAGTGATGTAAATTGGTTTGTATCACTGCAGATGCTCCTCTGCACAAGTTCTCCATTCAGGGAAGGTTTATCAGTTTGTTTGTTTTTTAAAAACTATACTGGAATAGGAGCTGCGGTGGCTCAAGTGGTTAAGATGCTGAACTGCAGGCTGTGGAAGGTCGGTAGTTCGGCAGTTCGATCGAGACCCGAGTGTGCCGCATGATGGAGTGAGCTCCCGTCTCTCGTTCCAGCTCCTGCCAACCTAGCAGTTCAAAAGCAAGAAATTGCAAGTAGATAAATAGGTACCTCTTCAGTGGGAAGGTAACAGCGTTCTGTGCGCCTTGGTGTTTAGTCATGCTGGCAGTGGCCACATGACCACAGAAATGTCTTCAGACAGCGCTGGCTCTTCGGCTTTGAAATGGAGATGAGCACCACAACCCTAGAGTCAGATTCGACTGGCTTTCGAGCAAGGGAACCTTTACCTTTATACTGGAATGCCAGAACTCTCTGAGCTTCAGTGCCAGGCCTCTGGGCCCTGTGAGGTGAAATCTTTAGGCACAGACCTCCCTGCCTTGTGTCGTTTTTTGTTTTTTTTAACTTGCCAGTACTGCTTCATGCTCTCCATCTCTCCAGAACCCAAAGCGTGAAATCCAGAAAGTGATGCGATTTATAGGGAAGCAGCTAGACGAGGCGACCGTAGACAAGATTGTCCACCACACCTCGTTTGACGTCATGAAGGACAACCCCATGGCTAACCGGGCCGGCGTACCCCTCTCGGTCATGGACCAGTCTATTTCCCCCTTCATGCGGAAAGGTAAAAATGCCACTTGTTTTGGGGAAAGTCAGCCATGCCCAGTTTGGCAGCTGGCAGTTCACCTCAACCCATGCATTACCTCCTCTTCACCACCCCAAGATGTCACAAAATCTGAATCATTGAGGGTGAGTTGGCCTTATCTCCATATTTGGACAATATAGGACCACCCCAATCCCAGGATATATACCTGCATAATCTCCCATTTGTGAATTCCCCAAAACACCTATTGCAACATTCAGTTTTGTAAATGAAAAAAGAAGCTCTAACTTTGCCCCAACTACCTGCAACAGCTGTTTCTGGGGCTAAACAGAGAACATCGCCCCTAAATTCTTTCCCATTCCATTTTTAGTGGGTTTCTATGTATGTCTTATAGGGTCCGTTGGCGACTGGAAGAACCACTTCACTGTGGCTCAGAATGAGCGATTTGATGAAGACTACCAGAGGAAGATGGCTGATACCACTCTGACTTTCACAGTGGAGTTCTGAGGGTCCAAAATACCACTGCTGGAAATCCCTTTGTAGGCAGGGATTCATCTCATCCAGCATCCTCAGTTGCTTTGCTTAATCCAGCTGTTGCCAGGAGTCTGTGCATACTTATCATGACCAATCAGAGGTCTTTATCATGAAATAATAATTAAAAATTGATCATCTTGGGAGTCCTCTGCTTTGCATACTTGAGTTGCCATAGACACCGTGCCTCTGGCATGGTTGCATTTGTTTCCACAGAGGATTTGGTTTCTGACACAGAACCTAGCCTCAACTCTTGGGCTCTTGAATATTCTAGCTGTGGCTTGGGGCGGCGGGGGGAAACCTAGCCTCTCTTCTGTCAGGGCTGCAGGCGAGATTTTAAAACGATGAGAAGGGCACATCTCTGCTGACTGAGCTTAAGCTTTGTGTTCAGGTACGCGTGATCTGGGAGCTGCGTGAATAGAGCTACCCACAGTTTTTACAAATTAATGTATTAGGCATGCTTCTCGTCCTTTTGGCTGAGATCAAATGTGTGCGTAGGCATGCAGGGATTCAATTCAGAGTGGGACTTCTGGGGGGGGGAGGGATAAGCTTCCCCTCTGGACCATTTTCCTGGTGAGCCAGGCAAGCGAGCCCCAATAAGCCACATGTAGTGTATGGGTGGGGGGGGGGGGGGCAGTAGGCAGGACTGCCATTGACCAGGGGAGAAAAGTGTTTTTACCGTTCCCTGTCCCACCCTATTATCTATGTGTCTGCTCCTGCCCCGGCTCGGAGCCTGCCGGTATCCCTCGAATTCGCAATGTCTTGACTACTGAAGCGGACCACGGAGCTATGTGGAACCCAGGGGTCATTTCCTTCAGGAGCGGACAGGAGCAGAGCTCCGGCAGTAAAGAGCCCAGGGGGCGGGGACATGCAACAAGCCCTGCCCCCTGCTCCCAGCAGCCCCGGGCCAGGAGGAGCACGAGGATCTGCGCGTCCCGTCCCCCCATAGCTAGCAATCCAAAACAGTCCAGTGGAGCCTGAGCAATGGGTGTTGCCTTCTGACACACTTCCGGTGATGTCAGGGGGTGTGGCATATGAAAATAGGTTATCCTAATGATAACCTCTTTTTCTACGAAATGACCCCTGGTGGAACCCATATACTAGGACCACCCAAAATCCTGATCAGCCCCATTCAGGATTCTGAGTTGCCACCAGATCTGTTTTCAGCTTTGGGACTGTATCTTTGAAGGCCAGGAACTTGGTCAATATAAGGGGGACCCAGTGAAGCCTGGGATTCTCGAGCCTGCCTTTGACCAAAGCCTGTGCTTCTTTAGCGGGACTGAAGGGGGCAGGAGACACCCACGGCCAGACAGGGTTGATCACTGAAGACTCCCCTGACCTGCATGGCCCAGGCTAGTCTCCTGGGATTTCACAAGATAAGCCGGCCAGCCCTGGCTAGTAGCACTTGGATGGGAGTCCACCAAGGAAGTCCAGGGTCACGACACAGAGGCAGGCGGTAGCAAGCCACCTCTGAATGTCTCTCGCCTTGAAAACCCGATGGGATCACCATTAAGTCAACTGCAACTTGATGGCAGAACAAAAATACAGCAAGCCAGTGGAGCAGCAATGAACAGCAGGGGGGAATATTTTACTACACTCTCAGCACCCAGAGGAGCATCGTTCCATGTTCACCTATCATCTGAGAATCTGTGCGGAGACACCATTTCGACAGTGTCCCTGGAATCTGCTCTCCTTTCCTCCCGCTCGCCACGTGCTAAGCGTTGTCCGTCTGGGTCAAGGGAGCTGTTTTTGCTGGCCGCTGCATCTTGTTGGAGACGAGCCTCGCATGTGCCCCCTCCCTGGCTCACTTTCGCCCTCGCCCACTTACGCAGCACTGCTTGCGGCCAGTTCACTTGGTGGAAGCATCGGTCGACTTCAAGGGTGGACCGGCACTGCCTTTTGTGACAAACGTTGGCTGTTGACTTGTTCCTAGACTGATGGAGATGATGGCTGTTCCTCTGGCCCCCTGGCTCTTTCTCTGGCTTCTTTGCGAGGCTCGTGGTGGCGTCTCTTGGATGCATCTGAGCCCTCGTCTCTGCGGAAGGGTTCAGAGCAGAAGGATGTGGCGGGAGCTCTGACAGCAAAGAGGCTTCGTCCCGGAGGCAGGGTGCTGCGGGAGCAGGAGGTGGCGTTGGTTCTCCTTCTTCATGGGGTCCCCTCCAAAGTGTGGGATGGGGTGCTCTTTGGCTATTTGTCTGCATAATGGGTATGGCTGTGTCTCCCAGGAAGGCTGGGAGGGGCAGGTGTCTCTGTGGGGCGCTGGGTCACATGCTAGGCGACAGGTGGGAGGCCGAGATAAATTTCTGAAGCAAAATTGGGAAAGAAAAAAGGGCTGAAGAGAGAACTGGGAAGGAAAGTAAGACAAAGATTCAGGTGGTGCCTATGCTTGCAATCCCGATTAACTGTTGTGGTTTCCCCCACCCCAGCATGTTGGGAATTTGATGCTGCCCAATGAAATTAGTTGATAGTACATTCAGAACCACCCAAGGAGGAGGAGGAGGAGATTGGATTTATAACCCACCCTTCACTTGGAGTCTCAGAGCGGCTTACAAACTCCTTCCCCTTCCCCTCCCCACAACAGACACCCTGACACACAACTCTGACACAAACTGCTCTTTTTCAAGGACAGCTGTGCCAGAGCTTGCGACTGACCCAAGGTCACATCAGCAGGTGCAAGTGGAGGAGTGGAGACTCAAACCCGGTTCTCTCAGATTAGAGTCCGCACACTTAACCACTACACCAAACTGGATAGCCCAGGCTAGCCCAATCTTGTCAGATTTCAGAAGCTAAGCAGGATCAGCCCTGGCTAGCAAATGGATGGGAGACCTCTAAGGAATACCAGGGCTGTGATGCGGAGGTAGGCAATGGCAAACCACCTTTGAATGTCTCTTGTCTTGAAAACCCTACAGCAGGGGCCCCCAATCTTTGGGCACATGGGGGCCACATCAGAGTGCCCAATGCCCAAAGAGGGCTACGTCTTAACTAAAAATGTAACAAAATTATTAAGATCAAAAGTAAACATTCAGAGGGGGGAAAGCAACATTCATGTTCTTCGATGCTGAAAAAGTATTTGACAGCCTTTCTTGGACTTCCTTACAAAAAGAACTACAATATTTCAATTGTGGATTTAGATTTGTGAACTGGATATGTAATTTATATGAAACAGAGATCCCGCAGGGCCCTGATCTCCTCCGGGAGCTCATTCCACCAGGTAGGAGCCGCCACCGAAAAGGCCCTGGTCCTCGTGGCGGCTAGTTTGACCTCCTTGGGGCCCGGGATGGTTAGTAAGTTTTGGGCCCCTGACCGTAGTGCTCTTGGGGGAACGTACGGGGTGGAAGCATTTCAGATTTGTCAGATTTCAGAAGCTAAGCAGGATCAGCCCTGGCTAGCAAGTGGATGGGAGACCTCTAAGGAATACCAGGGCTGTGGTGCGGAGGCAGGCAATGGCAAACCACCTTTGAATGTCTCTTGTCTTGAAAACCCTACAGCAAGGGCCCCCAGTCTTTGGGCACATGGGGGCCACATCAAAATGCCCAATGCCTGAAGAGGGCTACATCTTAACTAAAAATGTAACAAAATTGCTAAGATCAAAAGTCAACATTCAGAGGGGGAAAAGCACATTCATGTTCTTCGATGCTGAAAAAGCATTTGACAACCTTTCTTGGACTTCCTTACAAAAAGAACTACAATATTCAGATTGTGGATTTAGATTTGCGAACTGGATATATAATTTATATGAAACAGAATGCAAAAATCTTAATGGAGTTTTAACAGATGGATTTCAAATTGAGAAAGGGACATGGCAAGGATGTCCACTGTCGCCACTTCTGTTCATCCTTGCAATGGCCATTTTTTGCATCAACAATAAGACAGGATTCAAAAACTGAAGGATTGAGAGTAGACGGACAGGAATTCAAATTGAAAAGTTATGCCAATGATGTCGTCCTGACAATTTTAAATCCACACAAGACACTGCAGCATGTTTTAGAACAAATTGAGAGATTTGGGTCCTTTTCGGGGTTTGAAATTAATAGAAGAGAAACAAAAACAATCACTAAATTTCTAACAAAACATGAAGAGGAAATTATCAAGAAAACTACAGGGTGTGAACTAACAATAAAACATATTTAGGAATAAACCTGACCGGGCAAAGTGACACAGTATTCAGTGATAACTATAATGCAGTTTGAAGGAAAACACAAAAAAGACCTGAAAATATGTTCTAAGCTGAGTTTGTCAGGGCTGGGAAGAATCTCTGCAATAAAGATGAATATATTGCCAAAAATGAATTTTCTATTTCAGATGTTACCAATATAATTTCAGTATCTCTTCATTGATTCTTACAACTACACCAGTTTTATTTCCCACCTTATTTCTTGCACCATCAGTTGTGATGCTTTTCAATTTATCCCAGCTCAGATCAAGATTTTCTACTGATTTACACACTTTTAAGAATATGTTTTCTGCAGTTGTAGTGCCTTTAAAACTCTTCTGTAATTCCCTAAAAATTAGTAGTTGAGCAGTGTCTATAATGTCATTGCTGTCATCTAGTGCCAAAGAAAAAAATCAAAATGTTTTGCCTTGACAATAAGTGGCATATGCAACTCTTCTCCTAATTCTTCAACATGCCTTGTGATTGTAGATGCAGATAAACTAACACAACTAACACAAGATACCAGGGCACATTTCCTCCATTACTTTAACCATACACTTTTAAACAAATTCACAAGGAGTGAATGGTCTGCCACTCTCAGCAATACATTTAGCAACATGATAGCTGGCCCTCACAGTATACAGGTTCTCCTCAACATGCTTTCTAAAACCATTTTGCTGCAATAACATTTAATTTTTTAACGAGACTTTATCTTGTTCACTCACACGTCTCTTTGATATATTGAATAGCTCGTGACAGGATTCAAAGTGCCTTTTAATGCTGTACTTAAAGCTCATGATTCAAAGTGCCTTTTAATGCTGTACTTTAATACAGAGGCATATGAGGCAATCTGCTTTATCCTTGTTTAAAACAAAGAAGTAGGTACTCAGTAGTCCATTTGTCATTAAAGAAAGTGTTCATCAGCAATTTTTTTGTTTCTTTGAAGCAGCACTTTCTTTTGCAGACATCTTCTTACAGAATTTTTTAGCAAAGGAAAAACTGAATAAGAAGATTTAGAATTAAATTCCTGGTGGCAGCATTACATACCCAGAGAAAGAGAGAGACATAACAAGAAAGTTAAAGATACACCATATCTAACCACATAAATAAAAGAGTGTCGTCATGGCATCCCAACTTTTTTGAAAAACACCGTCTCCACCAGAACCGGCTAAGCTCATTACACGTACCTACATGAAAAGTTTTGCAAGAGAGCTGTTCCTAGCATCCCAGATGCCACTTGGTTGCCTCCACAGCCTGAAATAGCCCAGTTGCCTAAGCAGAACAGGTGTGGTAGCTCAGACCTGGAATTTTGTCATTTGTTGCCAAGACAACTGGAATCCGAGGACGGAGATTCCCTCCCTTAAGCCAGACTGGATCTGTTTCCCAAGGATGGGTTGCAGCTGGAAATCTGAGGTATCATTTGCTAGGCAGCCAAGGATTTTCCATCCATTTTAGTGTCTACTCTGTTTTAGACATTTTAGTGTCTAGACATTTTAGTGTCTACTCTGTTTCTAATCCATTTTAAACCAGTAAAATTTTCCCATTGCCATTTTGTCTATTAAAAGCGCCTCTTCTTTAAAAATGCTGTATCTGTTACTTAATCTTTCACATGAACTCTTGCTTTGCTTTCTATTGCTAATGTTTTTAAGGCTTATAATTACACTGCCTTGGAAAGGTAATTAATGGCCCCGTTCACACTGAGGATTTGCCACGCTAAAGGCACGAATGGTAGGCGGATTTTCGGTGTGCGATCACACCGCAACATCTGGGAAGCGTAGCACACCCGTAGCCAACCCGTGGCATCCCGCCGAAGATGTACAGTAAAAAAATACCCCAGAAAGTGCAGTAGTATCCGGAAAACACACGGCAGGGGCGGGCATCTGATCATGGGAGCGCTAGTATCCCATGGCTTCCGGCGCCCATCCGAGTCCCGTCGCAAACCAGATGGTTTCCCTAAGCGCATGCACACAATCACTAAACTGGAAGCAGTGCTGCTCTT
>NW_015173196.1:142460-155485 GCF_001447785.1 Gekko japonicus | reverse complement strand
AGGGGAAAACAAAACTCTTTGTTTTCCCCTCAAATCGCGTGGGCCCCCCCCAGCGTGCGACGTCACTTCCGGGTGACGTGCACGCAGGGGTGGGGTTTCTCCCGGGCCCCGATTCCGGCGCGCCGGGAATCGGGGCTCCGAAACGGGGGATTCCCCGCCCCCCGGCTGCATTTGGCAGCCCTAGGGCCGGCCCGAGCTTATTTTGCACCCTAGGCGAGGATCCCTTCTGGCGCCCACCATTTTTCAAAAATAAATGCATTTTAGGAAGCATGAAAAACACAAATAATCAAGAAACTCCCAGAGTACGAGGCCAGGTGCAGTTTGGTGCCCCCAAGGGCCAGCCTGGTCTAGGCCATCGCCTAGTTCGCCTAGTGAGTGAGCCGGCCCTGGCCTTGATCTGTCTCTGTTGCACAGCTGTTAAAGGCAGGGAGCCTCTACATTTTAAAAAGGTGGCAACCGTCTCCTGAGTGATATCCGGGCTCTGTGGGACCGAATGCAGTTCCACAGGGCCTGTAAAACAGAGATGTTCTAGCAGGCCTATGGTTGAGGCATAGGGGGGACTTGGCAAGCCTATGAGGCAGCGGGTGCCCAGATTGTATCGGCCTCCCTTGCTCTGGTTTGCTTGCTTTGCTTGCATGATTACATCTGCATTGTTCCATCTGGCACTAGAGTTGCCCTGTCCCCCCTGGCCACCGGTGGGGAATGGGGTGGGTGGATAGAGTTGTCAAATCGAGGTTGAGAAACTCCTGGAGATTTGGGGGGGGGGGGAGCCTGGGGGGGATTTGGCTACTGCATAAATTAGTTTGCTCTGGAGCCATCTTTCCTGAGCGAAGACAAAAAACTGTGAGCCAGAGGCTAAAAAACTGTGAGCTAGCTCACACCAACTCAGCTTAGAGGGAACACTGCCCAGGTCCCATCTGGAGGTTGGCAACCCTATCCGGCACCAATCTTATTTGCCTGCTCTGTCTCAGATTAGTTAAATATCTACCTGCACCCAGGTAGGGAGCCCGGGAGTAGATGTATTATTGGTGCCATAGCTAGTGGACTATCAGTAGTGTAAACTGTGATACTGATTTTTTAATTGTTCATTACGTTGTAATTATCAGTATTATGTTGTGTTCATGCTGTCCTGACCCGCCCTGAGCCTGCTTGCGGGGAGGGCAGGCTAAAACCCAGCCAAATCAATAAATAAATAAATTTACTGATTGGAAGGGTCCATAAAACCCAGCCAAACAAACAAATAAATGTACTGATTGGAAGGGTCCAGGAGAGGCAATTCTCCTGACTGAATTACTGACTAACGGAAAGCGGGATCCTGTTTTGCGGCAAATATATTTTTGCTTGCCTCATTGTCGATTTTTATGAAGAGTGACTCGGATCTTTTTTGTCCGGGCCAAAGGCCTGTTTTCTATGGTTGGCATGCCAACGCCTCCCGCCCGCTGTGCATACCGCCCGGGCGCGGCCTCAGACCTGGCTGGAGCCGGTTTCAGAGACAGGGGAAGCCCTGTTAAACGGAACAAACCATTCCGTAGAAAAAGGTGGGGGGGGGACGGAAAGAAACCTCTTTACCTCTTAAGCGTTTCCAAATGCTATGGCTGTTGTTACGACTAACAACCGAAATAAATGACTGCTTTTTTATCCGAGAGTTTGGTAAATTTACATAAGAATAATCTCGCCATGATATCTGTTTGGAAAGGAGGAGAGATTTTGCCCTTTTATTGTTGATCGCTGTGAATTCCTTCGATTTTGATTCAGAAATGACCTAGGATACCTTTTGCAGGAAGAGCCTGCACACAAACGCCTTAACAGATCCTTTCTCCTCTATTAATCGTTCGGACTCCTGGCGGCCAAGGGAGAGTGAGAGGCCATCTCTAGGCCTGTTACAAGACCTACAACACCTTTGTCAGGTGTTTCCCACCTTCCCTTGTGTAAGCCATGAATGGTCGGGCTAAGCTGAAAATAACCAGTCTTATCTTTAAGAAGGAAGAGGATTGACTTCTCCGCCTGCTCCTCGGCTTTCTTTTTGAGACCGTCACAAAAGTGATATCTGAAGACAGAGTTTGCTCTCTTTTTCATTCAGAGATGGACACGCATTTTATTAATACCCACTTGCAATCCCAAAACTGGATTCTTCCCCCACCCCCATTATTTTAAAAGGCCCTGGAAAAGTTTCTCTGAACTGCTTTTGTTTTGCTTTTCAAGAATTTTCTCCAGTTGCTCCCAAGCCCTAAGAACCAAGACGAGGGGGGATTCTGGGCTCCCACGGGAGGGGGGCAATTGGGCTCTGCATGCAGAAGTCCCTGGGCCGGCAGAAACAGCAGCCTGGCTCCAAGTCCTCAGCTGAGCCACCTGAGCCACCATGGGGTAATGCCTGAGCCCCTGGGGAAAGCAATGAGAAGATGCACATGGTGCCCCCTGGAGGGAAATATATTCATTGGGCTAGAGAGGGGCTCCCTGAAATTTGTTTCTTGGGAGTTAAAGGTAAAGGTTCCCTTGCTCGAAAGCCAGTTGAATCCGACTCTAGGGTTGTGGTGCTCATCTCCATTTCAAAGCCGAAGAGCCAGCGCTGTCCGAAGACGTTTCCGTCGTCATGTGGCCGGCATGGCTAAACACCAAGGCGCACGGAACGCTGTCACCTTCCCACCGAAGTGGTCCCTATTTATCTACTTGCAATTTCTTGCTTTCGAACTGCTAGGTTGGCAGGAGCTGGAACTAGAGACGGGAGCTCACGCCGTCACGCGGCACACTCAGGTCTCGAACTGCTGAACTACTGACCTTCCACAGCCTGCAGTTCAGCGTCTTAACCACTTGAGCCACCGCAGCTCCATCTTGGGAGTTAAGGCTGCATTAAAAACTAGTCAGATTCACTCCCAGGTAAAGGCATGTGGCAGCCTGAATAGCCCAGACTTCATCAGAGCTTGGAAGCTAAGCAGGGTTGGCTGGGATGCTGCTCGGATGGGAGACCACCAAGGAAGTCCAGGGTTACTATGCAGAGGCAGGCAATGGCAAAACCACCTCTCTTTGCCTTGAACACCCGATGGGGTTGCCCTAAGTCAGCTGTGACTTGATGGCACTTTCCACCACCACCATTCCCTTTTAAATATAAATTGTCCCCCTAAAACAATCTATAGTCAACCTTAGAATTTCCTCTCTTTGTACTGTTTGTTTTGGCCAGTTTAAACATCAATACAAAGTGAAATGCTGCATAAGTTCACACAAAGAAATTAATGCTGAAATCCAACTTCCATGTTGTTTATAATTCTTGTATTTCAACAGGTGGACATCATTCAGACACCAGAGTGTCGACAAGATGTACAGAACGGGACGAACTCGAGTTTTGCCGTTCGTTTTGAGAACAATCTTTATCAAACTTCAATTTCCAGTGGTCCTTTCACAGTCTACTTCACCACTAAGGTATCCAAACATTCAGGAAGGCTTCTAACAGCTCTTAACATCAACCATTATTCTTTCACTGTGGACAGTTTAAAAACACCTTTGAGGAGCTTGACTTCTTGGCTTGGATCCAGCTAGCTTTCCATTCAATCTTGCCCTGTTCCTCTCCTTACTATATACTCCTATCCCACCGAGCTTTCCTACATGCAAATCCAGTGACCTTTGGGTTGTATTTTCTTGCCTCTGTGAAGGTTATGCATTCTACAAAGCCCGCTCTTTTTAATTCAAAGCCTGAAGTCTTGGGTCCCAGTTCTGCTGCAGCCACTGTGTGGCCCCCTTTATCAAATGGGTTGGAACGAATCACACTTTCTCTGGAAAAGCAGCAAACGGATGGTGTTACTCAGATTTTAAAAAACGAAATCAAGATAATATGTTTTGAAGATAAAATGGGATAATATATATGTATATATTAGTAGTGTTGTGCACCGAGTTGATTTTAAAAAAATGTATACTGTGTTGATACAAAATAAATAAATTGAAATAATTTGGTAAATTTTGACAGTGCCTCTGGGCTTCTGTTTAATTTCGCTGCCGGGACCATGCAATCCAGCGTTGCTTGAAATCACTGAAGTTACACGGGGTTAATTCTGTTTAGGATTATCCTGTAAAACGGCTACAGCAGTTGCTCCGATATCTTCCAGCGTCCGTAAGAACTCTGAAGCTTCGAGAATCCGGTGAATCTTCAACCCGGAGACAGCCGCATCCCCCTATGTAAGAGTCTGCATTACGCCTATTTTATCAGAATCTCCCCTCCCATGCGCTACTTTGGTTGTTTCCAATCTTTCGCCGTCATTTTATCCCCCCCTCCGCACCTTGGACTGTACCATTTCTGTGCAGGAGGGGAGAATAAAGAGTGTCTGCAGCACATTGCTCTCGGAGACTCGTCCCGCGGACACACCATTGAGCCTTTTGCATCTAAGCAAACGTTTTGGATACGAAAACCTGCCTAAGGAGCTAGGGGAGCTCCGCTGGCTGTAGTTCCACCTTCGTCCTCCCCTCCTGCTGTCTCACGTGGTCCAAGCCGAAGTCAAAGGGAGGGGGCGGTCTATCTGGGGCGACGGGAGGGGGCAGGAAAGATTTAAGGCTCGGGAGCGGTCGGGGAGGTTGCTTTGGCCTTCGCGGGGAGCGCAGTCATGGCATCATCGAACGGTGAGGAGGGCCGCTGGCGGGGCGGAGGCTGGGGGGTGCAAAGAGGGGAACCCAGCCACACATGGGAGAATCGGCCTGCCTTTGCAAGGCTCGGTCTTTCTGGTTCCCAGGCTGGCCTTAAAACAATGGTGTGTGTGGTGGTGGTGGTGGGTGTCTTTTCCCCGGGCGGGAGGCAGAGCAGCAACGGAGGCGTGCAGGCGAGGGCGTAAACCCGACTTGTTTAAATCGGCGTCTTGAGGGGTGGCTGGTGGAGACCCAGACGCGCCTAAAGGGTCCGGTTCTCCTCCAGATGAGGATGGGTGGCCGGCGGGGGGGGGGAATGCAAATCACTGCACACTGTCGGCCAGGGGAATTGAGGCCTCGGGCCGAGCCGTATTTTTAGCATTTATCGCGGGGGGGGAAAAGTTTCTTGTTTTAGTAGTAGTCCTCTCCCATAATATCGGGGCGGAGGGACGTGGCTGGTGGGTGGCGCGGCTGCCTGGTCTTTGCTGAGCGTTGGGGGAAGGGGCTTTAGCTGCAGGCTGCGACTTCCTGTCAAAATTAGGACCAGGGAATACATGGGGGGGTGGGGTGGCGAGCCTGGGAAGCATCGCTCGCGTGGCTTTCACACCCCCTCTGTAGTGCATTTGGGTGGGTGGGTTTTAGTTATACGGATTGCGCCATTGACGGCGGCCATTTTGTGCGAGGGGCGGCCGGGCGGGAGCGGCGCTGCGGCGTCGATGGCTCTAGAAAGGACCGGCGCGAACGGGAGCGAGGCACGGGGCTTCCGAGGAAGGCTCCAGGGGCAGAGGAGCGCGTGGGTGGCTTAGCAGCTGCGCGTGCGCAGCTCTAACAGTCGCGTGCGGGCGAGTTCCGCCGCTTCGCTGGAGGGGCGGAGAACAGGGATGACGTATTTGTAGGGGCAGCTGTCTTTTTTTAAAAAAACAGACCCCATGGCCTTTGCGCATGCGTATAAAGGGCCGCCTTTGTCGCAACCTTGCATCCGGGCCTTTTTAAAAAAATTCCCTGTGTTGCGTCTCTGCAGTGGAAGCATTGCCTGGCCCCGCCTTCCCCAACTGCCTAGTCGCGCGAGCCCGACCGTTGTTTGCGCTCTGCGGGGGCCCCCCTCCTCCATTTTCTTTTAGGCCTGAAAGGTCCAGATTCCCTCCCTCCCTTCCTCCCTCCCTTTCTCGCCCGGGTGGTGGAGATTTAAACTTGCTGCTCTAATGCCTTGACGAAGGCGTTTTCCCATGGGTAGGTAATTGTGTCTCCCCACCCCCGCCTTATGACATAGAATCATAGAGTTGGAAGGGACCTCCAGGGTCATCTAGTCCAACCCCCTGCACAGTGTAAGAAATTCACAAATATACCTCTCCCACACACACACCTAGTCACCCCTGCTGCATGCCCAGAAGATGACAAAAAAACTCCAGGATCCCCAACCAAACTGGCCTGGAGAAAACTTGCTTTCTGACCCCAAAGTGGTGATCAGCATTTCCCTGGACAAGAAACTTGGGCCACAAGAGCTAAGCACTGATGCAACCCTTCCTGCCCTCCCTCTCATGATCTGCCTCAGTTCACAGCATCAGCATAGCTGTTAATAACATGTAGTTTGTTGCTGTCCACTGAAGGTGGCGCTACCTCAGCATGTTAGGATTGAGGACTCCCTTTGGTTAAAGCAGCCCTTACGGAGACCATGGACTGCCAAAAGACCAGTCAGTGGGTTCTAGGCCAAACCAAGCCTGAACTCTCCCTAGAAGCTAAAATGACTAAGCTGAGGCTATGGGACTTCAGCCCCATGATGAGAAGACCAGAGTCACTGGAAAAGACCATCATGGCAGGGGAAGCTGAAGGCAGCAGGGAAAGAAGAAGGCCCAACATGAGATGGGCTGACTCAAGAAAGGAAGCCATGAGGGCCCTCAGTTTTACAAGGCCTGTTAACAATAGGACATTTTGGAGGACATTAATTGATATGGTTGGCCAGACGTTGGCAGTGACTTGATGACACTCAACACACACACAAATTGTGGTTTTAAAAAATGGCCAGCTTAGGCTGGAATGAGCGGGATTAAAAAATCAATAAATCAGTCAAATCAGATGTATTTTTATGTACCCTGATTTATAGATTTTATTTATATCGCAAGCTGCCTGGGGGGGATGTCAGGAAGAAAGGCTGCTAATAAATATTACAGATAATAAGCGTTTAGCCATGAAGAGAAACTGCTGGGCTATTTGCTGTCACTGTGCTGGTGATAAGGTGGTGTTTATAAATAGAGTACATGTAACTCCCTGGCCTGGAGTTCCTGCTAGCTGTCACGGCTTTAGAGGAGGAGGATGAACCAGGGCCCCCGTCTCACACAACCTTCCTTTTCCTATTGTTTGCCTTTTGGGGCGCACAGGTTGCATATACCCTTTTCTGGGTGCGATGCCATTTTTGTGAGTGTGCATTGGGACTCTGATCCTAGTATGACTGGCATGTGTGTGCATAATTATTACGTTGAGTTTCATTTCTTCAAGGATTAATGCTGTGCACCTGGCCTGTAGCTCAAGGTAGCAAAGGAAAAGAATCATAGAGAAGTGCCCGGCGCAAACATCCACTTGCGTTTGCTTCCTCAGATTCACCTCAGCATTTCCCTGCTTGAATCATGGGTTACTTTCTTTGTTAGAGGTTAGATAATAAAAAATAGACCACATGAAAACTTTTATTTTAAAATGGATCTCTTGTTCTGTTTTTCCCCTCTTGCAGATTACAGCCAGTCGGCAACACAGAGGTAAATAACCCTTGAATTACTCATCTTACATGTATGAGTGACCTGTTTGCAGGGGTTTTTTTTTTGTTTTTTGCATGAGCCTTGTACATAACTATGATGTTAGCTAGGTGTGAGTAGCACTTGTTTCTTGTGACCTCACAGGAGGTCATGCTAATCATCTGTGGAGAAACGTGAAGGACACAAGAGCTAATTAGATCTAGCACATCGATGGCTTGACTAATCTCAATTTTCTGCTACTAGATAAGTCTTAACTTCCTAGGAGGAGAACTGGATTGGATGCTCCAGGAGAATTTGTACTATGTTTGTCAGGAAACAAATATAAGATTATTCAGATTCTATTTGGCAATCTGGATTATAAAGATTAGCTACAATATGTATAGGAATGCAAAAGGATTATTTAGCCTTAATAATGACAGCCTTAATAAAAAAAATCTGACGTGTTACCTTTTATAGTGCTTCAAGCACAGATTATGCGCAAATTAATTTTTCTAATCTAGATTCCTGTTTATAGGACTTGTGGAAACAACAGTTTGTACAAACCAATTTAGTTTTTTAGGAGTCACACTGTCTGTCTTATGCAGTTGTGGTTGTTCAAATGTGTAGAAGCCCACGGTTAGAACCAGGAGTAAAGTTGATTGTGGTGTTTGTAGTTTGCTTTGATTGCATTTTGCCTTACATTTGTTTCAGTTATGGGGCATACCCAACACCACCCGGGCAGGGCTATTCTCAGCAAACTAGCCAGCCCTATGGGCAGCAGAGCTACAGCGGTTACGGACAGTCAGCTGATACCTCTGCATACAGCCAGAGTAGTTACGGCTCTTCTTACGGCCAGACTCAAAGCTGTGAGTATTATAGCAAATCTTAGTACTTGTCCTCCTGGGTACATTGGGAAAAAACAGTGTTTCCTCCCCAGGGGAGAAATTAGATTATGTTCTTAATCAGAGCTGAGGTAAATTACACTGAAAGTCTTTTCAGTCTTCCGCACAAAACTCTGAAGTCAGTCTGCAGAATGTTGCGTTATTAATTTGTATCTTGGCTGTTGTCCACCATAGAACTCAGAGTGGGGTACATAAAGTTCCTTGCAAGCCTCCCATCCAAGCATTAGACCCATACCCACTTAGTTTCAAAGAAGTCTCCACCTTGTATGTACCTGCCCAGTTGTATTCTGGGATGTTGATACGCTGATGATGACTTACAACCTGATTTCCCCCGTATGCCATTCCAAGTCATTTGGGGGATCAAATTGGCTTCTGTGTCTATATTTCTAGGTGGGTCAAAGTTGTGAGGACTGCCAGCAGGTTTGGTAGCAGGAGATAAAAAGGCCACTAAATGCCAGAAGTGTCTCTTCCCCCATCGCCTGAGAAAAGCAGTCAGTCTTAATTATATAGAGCTGTATATTGTGGGACAATCGGTTGGGTACTATTATTGGTGGTAAAGGAGTTGCATGCTTTTAAGACTGAATTATCTCCTTAGCAGCTGGCTATGGCACTCAGTCAACTCCACAGGCTTATGGCTCATCAACCGGGTACGGCAGCGGTCAGACTTCTCAAACATCCTATGGACAGCAGTCCTCCTATCCCAGCTATTCCCAGCCACCAGCCAGTACCACCACTGGAAGGTAACACCTGAGAAACCTCTTGGCATTTCATGGCGGGGGGGACTTGACAGACAGGAATGGTAGTGCCTTCTTCTGTTGGATGGTGTCTTGTGTCAAAAACAGTCTCCAACTTCATTGTGGGTTTTAGACTGTGCTTTTTATGTCAAATGCTGTTTTTTTTTCTCTGATCTAGCTGGAAGGGCAGTGGCTATTTTTATGTCAAATGCTGTTTTTTTTTCCTCTGATCTAGCTGGAAGGGCAGTGGCTAGAGAATAGATTGCAGGCACACTCTGCCTTAATGCCCTTTCTTGCTGTGCGAGAGCACTGCATTCTTCAGTGCATCCAAGAACCCCCATCTCAGTGGGTGGGTTGGGGTGAAGTATGAAAAGTAGCTGCATTGTGTATGGAAGTCTTGCATACATGCATGTATGTGTCTCCTTTTGAAACCTGCAGTTACGGTAGCAGTTCTCAAACGTCCAGCTATGGGCAGCCCCAGAGTGGGGGCTATGGGCAGCAGTCAAGCTACGGCAGCCAGCAGCAGAGCTCTTATGGGCAGCAGCCTTCCTACAACCCACCACAAAGCTACGGTCAACAGAGTCAGTATGGCAGCGGCAGTAGCAGTGGAGGAGGTGGCGGCACCGGATGTGAGTTCGTTTTCTTTCTCTTTAGTCCACCATCTGGAAAGCCAGCTGTGAATTACGCAGCACTGTCATACCTAGTGTATTCTCCAGAAGCCAATGGTTGCCACCTAGTGGGGAGCAAGAGCAGCTGGACCCCCCCCCATCATGCCAGGAGTCTCCATCCCCCAGTAAATCTATCCAGGACCTTGGGGGGGGGGGGCGAATGCATTCATGAATACCTTCCTTTATTGATGCAAAAACTATGTTCCCTTGGAAACTCTTTCTTTTGGCCTGCTGTTGTTAATCTAGTTCTTACTGTCACTTCTCTCCAGCCGGTGGCTATGGCCAGGATCAGTCCTCCATGAGCGGAGGCGGCAGCGGAGGCGGCTACGGCAGCCAGGACCAAGGAGGATACGGAAGCCAGCAAGACCGCAACCGTGGCCGAGGCAGTGGAGGAGGTGGTGGTGGTGGTGGTGGAGGATATGGGAGAGGAGGTGGCTTTGATCGAAGCGGCGGCCGAGGTGGCAGCAGAGGAGGCAGTCGTGGAGGCATGGGGTAGGTGTCCAGCCACGTGTTGTGGGAGAGGGAGTGGGTTTCTCTTTACTGGCTTCTAGTGTTTGCAGTGGAGCAAAAATGCTAACCTCTTTTGTGGGGGGGGGGGACAAGGTGTGAGTGACTGAAATGTGTAGTGTTCTGTGTACATGGGTGGGAAGCCACCGTATATGCCCTGGAGATCACAGTGCCCGTTTCTGTATGGGATGAATTTTAACTGATGTCAAATGTTGGTGTTTTTTTCTATTTGCATGTAAAGGAGTTAAGCTCTTTTTCTGACAATTATCTGTTGCAGTAACAAGTCTGTGCATGGGGCAAAACATATATTTGTCTTTCAATCATACTTGGATCTGTTTACAACCTCAAAAGTGCACGATACAAAAATAATTGTTCCTCAGAGGTGAACTATGGTCTGCTCTCTTTGAGCCATGTATTGTTCTGTATTATCAAAAGGATTTCTGTACTTCTGTTTTATGGGGGAAATTACCTAGTCAGTGGTACCATCCTTCAACTTCACCCTAGTGTTAACCTGATAAAGTGTATGGAGGGGGCTTGTTTTATAAGCTGATAAATCACGGGTTACAAAAGTCTCTTCAGAAAGATAATGTGCACGGCAGGGCTTTGATACAGACTGTAAAACAGTTTTTCTTGGGGTTATAATTGTGTGGTCTAGCCACATCATGGGTACAAATACAGGTAAAAAGAATGTGTGTTGGTTTTCCCACACTGTGGTTGGACTTTTATTTGTGGTTAACGTGTGGCAAAGCACTATCTTTACACCTGCTCTTCTTGGGTGTGCGATCCACCTCCCTTTTTGCGGAGGAGTCTTTCACGATGGTGTTTTCAAGAAGCAATGATTGCTATGCATCATTGGTTGTATGTTTCCAGCTGACAGTGGGAGAGATGAGATAGAGAGGTGAGTATAGGTGGGGACAGCCAGAGGGTTGTTTGCTTATGAAAAGTAATTGATCTGTTAACAATACCTGCTCTGTTAACAAAATTCTGCATTTTGTGTGCCACAGGTGTGAAAGTCAATGAACTTTTATCAAATCTCCACCTTCCGCTGTTAGTAAAGGGTTTGAGGAAGGGAGAGAGATCTTAATGGCAGGCAGATAATGCAGTCTTTAGAGCTGATATCACTTACTATTTGAGTACGTTATGATGAGAGAACTTGGTCTTTTTTTAACATGCTTTCAAAGCAGATACTTGCATTTAGGGTTGTAAAAGCTTTGCGAAAGCACAAGGCAAAACTTGAGAAGGGTGACCTGGAAATAAAGCGTGCATGGTAAAACAATATTTTAAAAACAAGCTTGGTTCACCGATCGTGCCAAGAAATAGGACGGCAACGAGGAAAGCAACATTCTCTTGAAAGCTGCATCACGACGCCTCACGTAACGGTTCAAGATCGGAAGCAAGAATAGCTAAACACGCTAGAGCTGTTTTTACTTGCAAACCTTCTCAAGGGGGTACTGATATATTTTTAAAAAAACATGCTGAGGGTCAGGAAAAGGTGGAGCAGGTTGTCTTCAGAAGAATCAAATCTAAAAATGTTGTCCAGCATCTTAGTGAAACCGGTGTAGTTTCTAGCAACAAACCTATTAGCCATGGAAAAAAAGCATCATTATCTTCTAACTTATCTCCTCAGCGGTGGTGAGCGAGGTGGTGGCTTCAATAAATTTGGTGGTAAGTCCAAAGAGTTCAAAAACTTGAACTGCAAAAGTGTATTTCTATATATTATTTTTCGGAGACCCTGATGTTGTATGCGAGAAACGTTTGAGAAGCCACCGTTTTATCAGATACAAACCTATGGGAGCACCCCCTGCTGCGGCACATGTGCCAGAATGGTCAGTTGTGTCTGTGGTGTTGCCTTCCACGTCATTGGGCTTTCTGCTCAGGCAAGTTCTTGGTGCTAATACAGTCCATCTTGGTTGTATGTTTTGCAACAAGACCAGGGGAGAAAATGAACCCCAGACTTGTGTGTACTTTGGAGAACGTGAGGGGAAAAAGCCACTTTGGAAGTGTTGGGTTTGTGTGTTGTCCCTTCTTAAAACACACAGAGCGTTGGGTTGAAACGTGTTAACGGAAGTGCATGCAGTCCTGAGAAAATGTGGTAAAAACCAAGGTTTTACAGTACCTTTAAACATATAAGTTACTTGTACAGGTAACACTATGGGAGGGACAGCTCCCTTCAAACTTGGAAGTACAATTTTGGTATCAATGAAACTCATTTAAGAGCTCTTTTGATGACAAATAAGTGGTTTCAAGGGGTTCTCTTTTAAACAAGCTGGTTTTTAATATTTTGAAGTTTGACAAAAAGGTATTTTTGAGCTTGAACGTACCAAACCTAAAAGAATTGGTTATAAGGAGAGTTCCCATATGGTTTGCTGAAAAAGGCTTGGCATGAACATTTGAAAACTGATTTATGCAGGGTTGGTTTAAAGCATTGAGACCAGTGTTGGGCATATGCTTTCAGAAATTATTAAGATTGGGTGCAATAAAAGGTGTCAAAATGGTTAAAAAACCAAATGTGCACAGCAGAATGGTTGATGTAAGTAACCCAATGGTTCATAGAAAAAAACCACGCAACACTGTTGTTTGTGAAAGGGCTGGGTTTTCAGAATATGTGTGCTGTGATGTAAGGTTGCCATTTCCTATGCATAAATTTGTTGTCTTTGTATTGTGAAAAGAGTCGAGGATAGATTGCAGTGTGCTGCCACAGACCTCATGGTGCTGGAAACGTAAACTGGTCAAAGGTCCATAAGAGACTCTGGGTAGCAGTGCCACTGGTTAATGTATACTCTAAAAGATCTGTTCAAATAGACGCATCTGTCTTGTGGTCTTAACAGTGTTTCAAGCATGTGTGTCAGGAGGCCTTGCACCTTCCCTGAGAGCTGGAAATTAGGT
>NW_015173196.1:119127-142449 GCF_001447785.1 Gekko japonicus | reverse complement strand
AAGAGTGGTAAACTGGTTTTTCAATAAGCCGTCTTGTCATTAAGACATGGACCACCTCTGACTGGAGGTGTGATTTCTCTTGTACTGCTAGTAACCCAAGGGTGCACATGTTCCAACACTGGGCTGTTTTTAATGTGGTCATGATGGTAGTACTGATGTGAGAAAATGATAGGTAGTGAAAAATTCTAACTGAATCTCTCTCTCTCCTTATTTTCATGTGTGAAAGGACCCCGGGACCAAGGATCACGCCATGATTCTGGTACGCATTGAGGATGTGGACTTTGAAATGAAGGGAAAGAATTAGGAGCCTTTAGTTCAGTGTAGCCAGTATAGCTTGACTTGGGGGAGGGATGAGAAGGCACATGCCAGAGTAACCTCAGGGACTTGTGGTGTGCTCAGAGTTGCGTAAGAATCCTTACGTTCAGGATTCTTAAAGGGTAGCTAAAAGAGTATGGTTCAAGCTGAGTAACTGCCTGAAGGCTATGAGCAGGCTTGGAAGCCAGTGTTCTGATCAGCACAGGATTGGGTCCCTAAGCACTGTCCCAAGTTTGCATTTAAAACAGCAGAATCCAACAGGCACCACACACACCATTTGCTGGAGGAGTAGTTTGAGCACACGATGTAGAAGCTGTAGAGGGCTTACAGTGGGAAGCAAAAAGCTTTGGTCTGCCCTGAATGCCAAAGATGACGGAAATGGTGTGTCTCACTCTTTGTTTTGCAGCTGGCGAGCAGGATAACTCTGATAATAACACAATCTTTGTCCAGGGACTTGGTGAAAATGTAACCATTGAGTCGGTAGCAGAGTACTTCAAGCAGATTGGCATCATCAAGGTAAGTAGGGGCTTGCAAGAGGGGCTGCGATTTTAGTAGGTTGTCATGTGTTTCTTTGGTAGTTGACAGCTCGGACAAAATGGATCGTCTGAGGCATCCTTCAGAGTCTGAAAAGTCAAGTGGTTTCTAGACTGAACACAATTTTTTTGGGGGGGGGATTAGATCAAGAACAGCTGGGTGGCAGTGATGATCATTCCTCCCAGTCATTAAAATAGTGTTGTGTTTGAGTATTTGCAGGCGCATTTCAGCAAGCTAATGTTTAAGGCTACTTGAAAAACAACATTACTCAGCAAATATAAAGCTAAACAGTTGTAGATTGGAGTTGCCATAGTTCAACATAAAAGTGACATTTGTCGAGCAGTGTGGTTTCTGATGCTTGTTTTTGCAGACAAACAAGAAAACTGGACAACCGATGATCAACTTGTATACAGACCGTGAGACGGGAAAGCTTAAAGGAGAGGCCACAGTTTCCTTTGATGATCCCCCGTCTGCAAAGGCAGCTATTGACTGGTTTGATGGTAAGTTGCTGGCTTTGAATGATAATGATCTCAGCTGTGTTTGTAAGGCAGGTATAAATGTGGAAGATGGCAGATATTAATGGTGGAAAAGTTCCCCTGTGGGTTAAATTGAGCAGATGTAATTTCTCTCTGCTTTCCTTTATGCAGGAAAGGAATTCTCAGGCAACCCTATCAAAGTTTCCTTTGCCACCCGGAGGGCAGACTTCACCCGAGGAGGTGGCAATGGACGTGGAGGAAGAGGCCGTGGTGGTAGAGGAGGAGGTATGTGCTATTGCTAAGAACTAGGAGAGTGTTTCGTTTATGGTAGAACTTGATACAATTCACAGGGGAGGAGGAAATTGTCCTTTGGGCAGCTTTGGGACATCCTGCTGTGTAGTAGTTCTAGAAAAGAATATGGGTCAAGCAGATTGTTTTTGTTTTCCCCGCTTAAAGAGCATTAGTTGTGCATGCACACACAAGAAACCAATCTGACATGGCGGCCCACCTTGAACATCAGTAAGAAATAGCATTTTCTCAGAGAAGTCTTCTCAGCTGGCAGTTGTCATGAATTTTTTTCCCTTCTCTCCAGGACCCATGGGCCGTGGCGGATTTGGTGGTGGTGGTGGTGGAGGAGGCGGTAGCAACAGCGGCTCCAGTGGAGGCAACAGGGGTGGCTTCCCCAGTGGAGGAGGGGGCCAGCAGCGTGCAGGAGACTGGAAATGTCCCAACCCGTAAGCAGCATACTTCAGTTATTTTGAGTGGTGGCCAGTACAGTCTTGCCAATATCCATGCTACTGATGCAAGTGGGGGGGGGGACTCAAGTCTCAGTCTCTTTCCTTTTCTCTTGGCAACCCCTCTGCTCTCCGTTTGCTCTAGGACATGCGAGAATATGAATTTCTCATGGCGTAATGAATGCAATCAGTGTAAAGCACCAAAACCAGATGGTCCTGGAGGAGGAGGACCACACATGGGTGAGTAGCGTATAGATATGTTCATGAAACATCTCGAAGCATTGTCTCTCATTGTACCATGAAGAACAAATATGCTTGCCAGTGGGGTGCATATCTCTTGATGATCTCCTGCTTGCTTTGCTGTGCGAGGAAGAAGCTACCTTTTTTACCAGCGATTGTTTTGTCAAGTTCAGTCAGTCGTCTTCACCTTTGGTATAGTGTGAAGGAGGGCACCACTTGTGTTCAAGATAGTAGCATAATCTCAACCTTTTGTTGTTTTCTCTTCCTTGCCAGGAGGAGGATTTTGTGAAGAGCGACGTGGGGGCCGTGGGGGCTTTGATCGAGGTGGTTTCCGTGGAGGCAGAGGCGGAGACCGGGGAGGATTCAGAGGTGGAAGAGGTGGAGACAGAGGCAACTTTGGACCAGGAAAAATGGATTCCAGGTAAGGATTACTTTGGCAAGACTGAGACTGTTGGAAACAAGTAATTGTGTTCTGGGAAAAGGATCGTGGGCTGGATCACAGACTGATTGGATCTGTGTCCTGCATCTTTCACTTATGTAAAACCTGTATGTCTGTCTTATCCCAGTTTGGTTGTATGTTTCTAACCATATGATGAGCCAAGTGACATAAAACTACTACAAGTCTTGAATTTAAAATTTTCCATTTTCTCTTCGCAGAGGAGACCACAGACAAGACCGCCGCGAGAGGCCCTATTGAGCCTGTACAGAATCCCAGACCATGTGAATTTATAAACTTTTTAAATTTCGTATGATGTCCGCGCTTTGTTGCAAGTTTGTGTACTCCTTTTTCCGTTTGTGTATAAACTTTGTATTCCCTTTTGGATTTTTTGTTGCCTGTATTTGAAAGTAATCCCATACCTTTATAAATGAAAACGTTTTAGTCATGTGCATAACTTCTCAGTAGGGTGGGGAGGGATAGGCAGCTTCAGAAATAAAATACATTTTTCAGTCAATACTGAAAATAGCATGAGCATTTTGTTCATTTCTGCAGCAGATACAAAATTAAAAGTCTTCTAGAATGGCACTGTTTCTTTCATGGAAAAACATTTTATTTTGCATTTAGTCTAATTTACATGTCAGTAACATTCTACTTGAAAACATTGTTTTGAAAATGGTTTACCCATACTACAAGTATCTCAGCTGTAATTACAGCATTAAAAGGTTTTAATATGGTGCTGAGATAATAATAGTATAAAAGATAGAGAAAATAACCAGAATAGAATAGTAAAGAGAATTATAAATAGACATAACTTCAAAAAATTCTCAGGTTTCTCAGCAATAAAACTATATCAAATAAAGCAACATTTGCCATAAATTTGAGACGCTAACATTCTGAACACTTGTTCAATATATAGTCAAGGTGGAGTGCACCTTGAATTGGGCCCAGAAACAATTTAGTACCCCATGTACGTAGATAAGCATTCCCAGTAGCTCCCCTGTTTTATACTACTTGGAGTTACTGATCAGTTTTCAAAGGCAAGTGTCATATACAGTGTGTTTTAAGTAGTCCAGCCTGGATGTTAACTGCCGTGGCTAGATCTAGTTTATAAGACTAGCAAAAAGCTAGTAAAAGTACCTCTGCCGCCACCACCTACCTCTCAGCTGAAGAACTTGCTTTCATAGTAAGAAAAGAGTATTGCAAAGAAAACTAAGTGTTTCACAAGGGGGAAATGGCACAAGCTAAGTAATCAAAATCTTTTTGCAATGAGCATCTGGGCCCCTTAACTTCCTAACAGCAGGCTTTTCGTTTGTAGTTTTGCATAGTCCTTTCTGTGCAAGGTGATGGGGTAGACAAGGATTTTATCTTGGAAGATGGTTCTGCATAAGATCTGTGCAAAATACTTGAAGTCTCTGCTCTGCAGGAAAGATGTGCTTCTAAGGATAAAGAAATTGCATAAGGTGGAGTCAAGCCTCTGCCATCATTCCAGTTAACAATTGTTACTGGGATGTTTGTGGAATGCTGAATTAGACAAGGTTGCTCACAGTGGGTTTTGGCCACTGTGCCATTAGCCTGATCCAGCATGACTTCTCATGTTCTTGGAGGTTTGTGAAAAATTTGGATAAGGACACTCAGATCGCCAAGATAGGACCAATATTGCCACATGAACATAAAAGCCCTGCTGGATCAGACCAGTGGTCCATCTAAGTCCAGCATCCTGTCTCACACAGTGGCCAAGTTCCTCTTGAGGGCCAAGAACAGGGCACAGGGACCTTTCCCTGATGTTGCCTCCTGGCTCTGGGATTCAGAGGTTTAGTGCCTCTGAATGTGGAGGTTCCCTCAGTTACCATGGCTGGTAGCCATTGATGTACCTTCCATGAATCTATCCCAACCCCCTTTTAAAGCTGTTTATTCCTGTGGCCATCACTACATCCTCTGGCAGCGAATTCCACATTTTAATCACTCTCTGTAAGTATTTATTTTTGTCCATCCTAAACCTCCTGCCCATCAACTTTATTGGATACCCTCAAGTTCTAGTATTCTGGAAGAGGGAGAAGAATTTCTCTTTGTCAACTCTCTCCACCCTTGCATAATTTTATTAACCTCTATCACGTCCCCCCTTAGTGTCTCTTTTCTAAACTGAAATGTCCCAGACTCTGCCCTCCTGCACTTTTTCCAGCTCTGCAATGTCTTGAGATTCAGTGACCAGAACTGTACACAGTATTTCAAGCCACACCATACATCTATACAGGGGTATTACAGTATTGGCCATTTTATTCTCAGTCCCTTTCCTAATCCTAAAACACTGACTTTTTCACTGCTACAGGACAGTGGGTTGACATTTTCATTGAACTATCCATAAGGCCATAAGAAATTAGCAGCTGCTAAGCTGTGATACCAGTTCCTTGGGTAAACATCAGTAAAGGAAGACTTGACAGTGGAGCATTGGCTGGCTGTTCTTGAGTTGTCCCTTTTAAGGTGTGCAGGAAGGTCACAATCCCCTGTAAAGGTAACAGGCTAGCATAAGGGGAGAAAACGTTGCCCTAAAGGAACTTGAGACTGTCCGAAATGGGGGGGGGGGGATTTTATGCCGTATCTAATCTGCCTCTTGTTAAGTAGTGCAAACTATTTTGGTGGGCACTTGCCATTCTTCATCATTAATCTGTGTAGTAAATCTCATTTTCAGGCATTTTTCTTTCTGTGTACTTAATTTTTAACTTGTTGAGGGAGGGTCATGTAATAAAGTAAAACCACAGAAAAATGAAGACCAATTTGTCATTCACTGATTCTGTTTAATCATACAACTTTATTTAAACAAGGAAACCATAACACAATGCCAAAGCTGTACCTTTTACGTAACTTATGAGTGATACTGGTATTGTCGCAAACTGGCTTCCTTTCTTGGGTCCAAGTCACCTAAGCTTTTCCTGCTTTAGTGCACTGTGACATTCCCCAGTCTTGAAGCGGCAATGGTAATGCAATTTGGTAAATCTGACAAATCCCTTTTAAGTTTTTACGCCAAATGCCAAAGTCTGTACAGTGTGTGTTTTACACTGCCTAGATCAGGTGACGTTTTGTCCTGTCACTAAGATCCTAAGGAGTAACAATCCATTGTGTACAGCCAGGCTCTACTCTACAGCTGCATCTGCTCCAGTCCTACAGACAGAGATTCTCGAGGGATCTACAACAAACCTTTTTTGGACGTAAAGTATCCACCTGATGAAGTCAAGAAATAGATTGACAAAGCCATAATGGTACCCAGAGAAAACCTGTTGCAAGACAAGCCCAAAAGACAACACTAGTGGTCACATGCAGCTCTCAACTCAAAAACTGTTTCAATGCATCATCATCATCAGTTTACAACCTCTACTGAATAACAGTTCTCTTTCACAAGTATTGGGGGGCAAACCTTTTCTCCCCTCAAACAGCTCCTCACCCACAGTAATACAACATCTAATTTGAGCATGGACAGTGGTACCAGAGCTTGCAGTAAACCCAAATGCCAACTTTGCTGCCGCATACACCCAGACAACACAATCACTGGACCTAACAACATCAGCTACACCATCTCCGGCTTATTCACTTGCTCCTCTAACGTATATGCCTATGTGACGACCTCTTCTCTGGGGAGGTCTAGTTTTACTTTTAAAATGTTCTTTCTGGTTTGTTTTACTCTGTAATCTGGCTGCCACCAGGAAAATTTTAAGGCTTTCCAAACCTTTTTCTATAATATTTCTCACTGGGTAGGTATACCGAGGGTCTGGGCTTTCATGAAGGTCTATGTGGTCTGAGGAAGGAATCTTTACTGAGCTGGTATACTTGAAGGAAATAGGATTTATTTAAAGAAAGCATAAATACGAAGGTAAACAATGTAAACAGTACTGGGAATGATTTGAACAAATGCTTGGTGTCTCTCACAAGCTTCTCCTTTTCTGACAGGGAGGTTTCAAGCAACTTTGTAACACTTTTCACTGTACTTTTTCCTAGACTCTCAGCTTTGAATTGTAACTCCTATAACACAGAACTAAATGTCACTCTTTTCACACACAGAACCAAATCCTTCCCACACAGGGATGTTTCCTTCCACTCAGAGACAGAACTTAACTGACTTTCTGCTTCTCACAGAAATCAGAACTCCAACTCCTATCAACTGCTTTTACCCAGCACTCTCTGCTGACTGACTTTATCAACTGTCATCACTCTGTCACTCCTGATAGACATTCAAATCATCCACACAGCATCCATTCCAAAACCCCTCCCCCTCTCTGTCACTCACCAATCATATCACTTGCCTGAGTCCAGCCACACTAGACTTTCATACAGCTATGCATCCAAACCTTTAAAGACACACACACATATAAACATGAAATCGCCACAGCCTATAATGCCAATGATCCCTTTCAGTTCTCTACATAGGACAAACAGGTCAATCCCTACACTAAAGGATAAATAGTCACACATCTGACATCAAGAATCACAAAACTGAGAAACCTGTAGAGCGTTTCAGCCTCCCAGGAGACTCAGTGGGTGACCTTAAAGTAGCTTGTAACGATTCCTTGTCTTATATGTGTGTGTGTCGCTTTAAAAGTTTGGTTGCATTGCTGTGAGAGATAGTCTAGAGTGGTTGAAACAGGCAAGTGTGGTGTGATTGGTGATTAACAGAAAGGGGGAGGTGATTAGCAGAAAGGGGGAGGGGTTTTGGAAGTGAAAAATGAGGAGTATGGATGTCAGTCTAGAGTGACAGTTACAGGTTTGACAGTTGTTAAGTCAGTTCATTCTGAGGTCTGGGGAAGAGAGAGTCTTGTGTGTGATACAAGAGTTAAGTTCTGTGTATGAAGAAAAGAATGTATAAGGAAACAGTAAAGTAAAGTTAAGGAAACAAAAGTTATATGAAAGTCTGAGTGACAGACTGGAGTGAAATAAGAAACGTATTTGACCCTGAGTAATGAGTTACAAAGTTACTTGAAAGATCCCTGTCAGAAAGGGAGCAGATCTTGTGTGAGACACAACGCAATTGTTAAAATTATTCACATTACTGGTTACATTGTTCTACACTTTTATTTATGAGTTATTTTAATAACTCTTCTTTTATTTAAGTATACCAGCTCTGAAAGGAATACTTCCTCAGAACCACATTAGTTCCTAGAAAGCCTTAAACTCGACCTACGTACCCAGTAGTTGTTAAGAGTAAGAGCATAAAGGTTTGGAAAGCCTTAAATTTCCTGGTGGCGGCCAGATATACCCAGTTGAACAAAACATGAACACTTTTAAAGTAAAACCAGACCTCCCCAGTTAAGGGGTCGTCACATAGCTGTTTTATTGCAAAATAATTTCAGAAACAGATTGCTGAATTACAAGTTGTTACAGTACTCAGGAGAATGGAACCCCCAGGGCTTAACAGAAATATCGAGTTCTTAGTTCACTACACATGCTAAGTCACTCAGTTCTCACTTATACACAGAAATTAAACTTTTTGGGTCTTGAAGGTCTCACATCTGTTATGCCAATTTGCTGCTACACACAGGTCTTGCCAAATGTGTTATTCCAAACTTAGCTGTATTTATTACTTCGGCATCTTGACGCTTAATTAGCCTTTCCTGTCAACTACCCCCCCCCACCTATATGTAACATTTGAGGAAATCTGTTTCAGTGTATCTGAAGGACTGCCTCTACACCATGCTAAACCTTTCAGTTCTCGCTTATACCCAGAATTTAACTTTATTGGTCTTGGGGGTGCCATGAGTGAGCTCCCGTCTCTAGTTCCAGCTCCTGCCAACCTAGCAGTTCGAAAGCAAGAAATTGCAAGGAGATAAATAAGTACCACTTCGGTGGGAAGGTAACAGCATTCCATGCGCCTTGGAAACGTCTTCGGACAGCGCTGGCTCTTCGGCTTTGAAACGGAGATGAGCACCGCAACCCTAGAGTCGGACTCGACTGGCTTTCGAGCAAGGGAACCTTTACCTTTACTCAAATTCTAGCTTAGCCGTGAAGCGTTAAGCAAACTGTCTCAGATGTGGCCTACCCTGCCAGGTTGTTGTGAGACTACAAGGTTACTGCTCAAGTATCCACCCTTTCAAGTGGCAGACTTGGTGATTGCCAGATTTGGAATGACTGAACCAGGCCTTCCAAGAGGATTTGTTCTGTGTCCTTATGGCATTATTAGCCTAGTTAAGCAACTGTGTACTACGGGTGTCCTGGTGTGTGGATGCCGTCTGGGTTTGATTCTTCCCCAGAGGTGGGTGGCTGTGCTCTTAGCCTTGAGTGAAGGATCCAGGCTCTGTAAAACCACCTGGGCTTACCATAGAGATCTGGCCACACCTGAGAATGGATCCTTGTATAAGTACTAATTTCCGCCCTTGAAAATGTTAATAATGTTACAGAATAATTTGTCCCATTAACTCTTCAATTACTGGAGGCCACAATGTTCTGTAATAGCCAGTTTCCGGTTGTCGGGGAATCCAAGCCTGAGTTGGGCAAGCAAGCGTGCGCTTGGGTGTTACATAATGACGCTGCTGATATCATCTGTTCACGTTTAACCCTGTGCATTCCACCATCGCCCATGGTGACTAAGGGCTGATTAAGGGAGACAGTGACAGAGCCCTGGGCAGGAGGTTTTCTGGGGGTTGTGCAAAGGTCAGGTGAATGATTTTAAAAAAATACACAAAAGGCTAGTGATTGGGGCAGGCAGCAGTGTGACCTAACAGAATGGCTGACTCCAAACACCGAAACCTGAGTTCAAATTCCTGCTTGGCAGTGAAGCTAAGCAACTGGATGAATCTACCTGTCTCAGTCCAACAGACCTCACAGAGTTCTGGTGGGGGCACTGAAGGTAGAAGGAGGAGGAGATTGGATTTATATCCCACCCTTCACTACCTGAAGGAGGCTTACAAATCTCCTTTCCCTTCCCCTCCCCACAACAGACACCCTGTGAGGTAGGTGGGGCTGAGAGAGCTCTGAGACAACTGACTGATCCAAGGTCACCCACAGCTGGCGGCACGTGGAGGAGTGGGGAATCAAAACTGGTTCTCCCAGTGGTGAGAACCACACCCCTATCCACTACACCAAACTGGTGTAGAAATGACAGTAATACTGAGAATCACTTTATTTGGAATAGCAAAGGTAAAGGTAAAGGTTCCCTTGCTCGAAAGCCAGTCGAATCCGACTCTAGGGTTGCGGTGGTCATCTCTGTTTCAAAGCCGAAGAGCCAGCGCTGTCCAAAGACGTTTCCGTGGTCATGTGGCTGGCATGACTAAACACCAAGGCGCACGGAACGCTGTTACCTTCCCACCGGAGTGGTACCTATTTATCTCCTTGCAGTTTCTTGCTTTCGAACTGCTAGGTTGGAAGGAGCTGGAACTAGAGACGGGAGCTCACTCCGTCATGCGGCACACTCGGGTCTCAAACTGCTGAACTACCGACCTTCCACAGCCTGCAGTTCAGCATCTTAACCACTTGAGCCACCGCAGCTCCTTATTTGGAATATCTCTCTTTAAAAAGTAACCCTACAGTCCTGTGGGCTGTCAAGAACAAAAAAAAACAATGGTGTGTGGTATCTCTGCTGAACTGGCTGATACAAATCTACAGTATATTATGTATTCCCAGCTTCCCTGCAAAGCACCGAAACACTGATGTTCCGGCTTTTTCTGCTTTGTCCCTGCATTTACTTTAGGCAGGCTTATACATAACTTTAGGTAAGCAAAGCACCCCAGAAGCAAACGTCATTTTAATCATTACCCAGAGTTATTCTTCCTCTAGGAGGTACGTTCTTCAGTCAATAATCCATCTGACATGAAGTACTTGTGCATCGAGGCTTGGAAAACCAGTTTTGGTAACCACTTAGAAATGTTATCCTTGGCAGAGATTGAGAATGGAGACGAGGTGGTAGCCTTTAGTGCCAAGTCCCTTGTGGGGAGGGGCAGGGAACCTGGCTTAGAGAACTGGATTTGTCACTCTCTCCTTCCCTTGGGGTCCTGTCTTTGATGTGGAAATGGCTCGCCCTGGGGAAGAATAGCAAGAGACAGAGGTTAATTTTTCCGAGAGATGCAAGTTGAAAGTTATAAACGATGATCTGAAAGTTCAGTTCTTAATCCCAAGTGTTATGCTATGAGGGGTGGGAACAATACTCATTGCGCTTGATCAAAAACGCTCTCCCCTATATATTATCTATATATCTAATAGCAAAAGCGCCCCCTACATGCGGATATCTAAATCTGCACATCGGGGGCACCTGGGGGACAGGGAGATTTTCCTGGACACTTGGGGCAGTCCCCAAGTGTGCACAAAAATCTAAAACGTTGAAAAAAATATAGGGGGGATATTTAAATCCCCCCCAAAAGTAAAAGAGCGTTTCCTGCGCATGCGCAGGGAATGCTCTGGGAACACTTATGGCTGGTTGGAAAATTCAGAAACTGATGTAAATCCTAGCAATCTTTGTGACCTCCTTGTTATCCCGCCAGCAGGTTGCGTACTGTCCTTGACTAAGAAAGCAAAAAGCCTTTAAAAGGAAAAAAATTCTGGGATTTTGGTTCAGTTTGCCCTATTTGCCGTGGTTTGGAATATTTCGTTTTGAGTCTGACTTTGTAGTATACGTTTTCTTGTAGTGGTTCATATATATTAGGTATCATTTTCTTGTAAATTGGAGTCCGTGAGTTATATGACAAACACAACCTTTATTGGCATATAAAAACAATAAGATAAAACTTTGTCAAGGTAAAATTACATCTGCAAGTCTTAAAACACCAGTATTAGGAATAGTTCCTTGCTACCAAAATCTTGGACAAAAAATCAGCAGTCTGTACAGTAACTTCTGGGTGACTTATCAGCTAAAAGAAACTGTGAGTTATATACCATCATGTAAACTGGCATTATTTGGACAGGGTCTTAACAAGAAACAATATATCAGAAAAAAATAGGGTTGCTAATCCCCAGTTGGGGGCAGGGGATTTCCCAGTTAGGAGCCCCTCCCCCTGCTTCAGGGCGATCAGAAAGGGGGGGGAATAGCTGCTGGGCACTCCATTATACCCTATGGAGACTGATTCCCATAGGGTATAATGGATAATCGATCTGTGGGTATCTAGGGCTCTGGGGGCTGTTTTTTGCGTTAGAGGCACCAAATTTCCCGCATAACTGCTGGTGCCTCTCCTAACCCCCCCCCCAAGTTTCAGTAAGATTGGACCAGGGGGTCCAATTCTATGAGCCCCAAAGTCCTCCGTCCACTTGTCGGCCTCACCTGGCAACGCTGGGGAAAAAATGCTCCTTCCTTTGGCCTATCGGCTTGCTGCCTTCTTCTACTTTCCTCCCAGTTTCCTGGCTCACTGAGCAGAGGGTGTGAAAGGATGGGTGTTCTATTCATACATACATACATACACATTCAATTTATATACCGCTCCTTCCAGAGGGCTCGGAGCGGTTTACAGAGACATTTTAAACCTAGCTAGGGCCACAGTGCAAGGGGTGTGTGTGTGAAATGCCTACCAAGCACCCAAGCAGCGGAGTCTCTTTTTTTTGTGTTGTTCTTTTTATTCAGGTGCCCAACCCCTTTGTTGAATACCTCCGATGACCCCTTCACATCATCTTGTGTTTGGTCCTCTTACCCATAGGAGGGAAAGGGGAAAGATGAGCCCATGGTCTTTCCCTGCTTTAATTCAACACCTCGCTGGACTTCTCCACCCAAGTTTATACAGAGCTCATGAGATTACATACACACACACATACCATTCCTATATTAGAGTTGAAGGTTTGTGTGGCGGGGCCACTGTGCATTTTACAGCGGCAGGACAGGTAGAAATCCCAAACGCAGTTTTTGCCTCCAGCCAGGAGAAACGCTGCTAGGAAAAGCAACCCTCTCAGGCTACTATTAAAGGCAGACAAAAATGGATTTGCATTAACTTTCCCACAAGCAATTATTTCCTCGTGTTACCATGGGTTGTAGGCACCAGACCCTGTCGCTGCACTCTGAACAGCGGTTCCATGTACAGAGATTAGCAGGTAATAACGCTTTGTTCCATTGTGTCCGGTGAGTTTCCCAAGCTGGTATTTGCATATCACTCCTCTGTTAAAGAGACACTCATCAACCCAAAGCGTATGCTTCCCATCGTTATCCTGTTCTCGTTATCGCATGCATATGCATCATCACCTTGCACTTCTTCCAAGCAGTTCAAAGTAGCATACGGGAGCGGTTTTGTTCCACCCTCACAACAATCCTGCAGACTGGGCTCACCTGAGAGATTATGACCAGCCCAAGGTCAGTTTTGTGAGGATGGTTTATTTGTTTAGATATTTATACCCTGCTTTTCTCCTCAGTGGGGACGCAAAATGGCTTCCAATGTCATTGTCCTATTCTCTATTTTATGTTCATGACAACCACCACCTCGGGAGGTAGATTAGGCTGAAAGAGAGAGAGTTACTGGCCCGTTACCCAGCAAGCATCCGTAACAGAGTGGGAATTTGAACCTGGGTCACCTAGATCCTAGTCCAGGGGTGTCAAACTCATTTGTTATGAGGGCCAGATCTGACATAAATGAGACCTTGCTGGGCCAGGCCATGTGTGTCATAAAATGTAATGCCAGGTAGAGGAGAAATAAACTTTATGAAGGACACAAACACAAAGTGGGCTCTTTTTTACTTAAAATAAAAACATGCTTGAAACATTAACGCTCTTGCAATATTTTGTTTATTTAACAGTGTCTGATAACTGACACCTCCTGCTCTGAATTACTGCATCAAAATGTCTGTGCTGTTGCAATCTTGAGTGTGCTGTTCAGGTGTGTATCTGTAAGCTGCAAACCTACAATGATGCAGCAGCAGCAGAACTGGAAGAAGAAGCAGAAGACAGCCCAGTTCCACTGCAGGCCTGACAGAAGCCCTCCAGGGGCCTGATTTGGCCCCCAGGCCACATGTTTGACACCCCTGTTCTAGTCTGTCGCTCTAACCCAGGGGTCCCCAACATGGTCCCCGTGGGCTCCATGGTTCCTGCTGACACTTCTTCTGGTGCCCACCAAGTGTGTTTTAGAGAGTGAGTGGGGGCCAGGTGGGGCTTTGGCCCAGAAAGGCTTCTGATTGTCTACTGGAGATTTGATTGGATATGCAGATTTTTTAAAAACGTCGCTTTCACTGCAGCTGGCTCTACAGCACTAGGGCCTTCACCGTGTCACTGAAGTTAAATTGTGGCAATAATTTTGCGGCTGGCTCTGCCTCCAGCAGCAGGCATTTTGTGGCCACTGCGCCCACCACACTGTCAGGATTCCAAAGGTGCACGCAGGCTCAAAAATGTGTGTGTGTGTGGGGGGGCTGCTCTAACTTCTATCCCATGGTGGCTAACGGCTGGGCAGAAGCTTCTGGCTGAGATTTCCCAGTTCAGCCAACCCAGTTCTCTACCCACTGGGCCACACTGCTCTTGAATAAACAAAACAAAAACACCAGCACATGCTCACGCAGAAAGCTACACCATCTTTCAGCTGGGTTTCCTGGGATGGTAGCCAGTGTTCCCTTTAAGCTGAGTTAGTAGGAGCTAGCTCAGTTTTTTAGCCTCCGGCTCACACATTTTTGCCCTCGCTCGGGAAGGATGGCTCCAGAGGAGAGCAGACTAATGTATGCAGTAGCCAAATGGCTTGCTCACAACTTTAATGCCAGGAGCTCACAAAGCAGAATTTTTGCTCACAAGACTCCACAGCTCAGAGGGAGCATGGCCGGTAGCCTCAAAGCAAGCGGGGGAAGGCGCCTCTCGGTTTTGGCCCTGGGTTCTGCCCTCTTCCTTTCTATCCCCTGAGGCCCGTCTCAGACAGGATCACCTGCTCGTCAACGGTCCCAGCTCATGTGCAGTTGGACAGGAAACCTTTAATTTTCCTCTTGCTTCCTGCAAAGCGGCTGAGTCACTTCTTCGCGCGTGTCACCTGACAGTCAATGCAAAGCTGCTTCGGAACTCTTGGAATGTTCAAGGCAGAACACGAGCCCCTGCCGTGGGAACAGGTGGTGTGAGAAAGCACTCTCTGCCACGTCAACAGACGACGACAACAAGAGGAATTATTATGGCTGTTAGGACCTGGAGCCAAAACGGTGTCCAGTTCAACCAAATCAGTGTGCTCTACGTAGCCCCCTCCTCAGTCTCAAACCTCAACAGCCTCCATAATATCCCTTGGACTCTAGTCTCTCAGCCCCAGTACCTCATCCTTACCATTCCGGTCTTGTTCCAAGGCTCCGTTTCACCTCCGCCTCTCCTTTCCACGCCTCATCCACTTCTCTTGCCCCCAGGCAGACTCCGTCATCCAACCTTAATACCTTCCAACTCTTGCTTCTCAGCCAAGTCGCTTAAAGCATATTCTGTCTCCTTTCCTCAGCTCCCTTGCCTCTTTGAGCCCCCAAGCCCTTTGCTCCGCCAGTTCACTGACCTTGTTGCTACTCACTTTCTAAATATTACCGTGTGTATTCACAGCCTTCCTAGGCCCTATATTAGGGTTTCCTTCATAATTAAATGAGCCTTTCACTTTGCCCTGAAAAGCTGCACTTTGTGTCAGCCTTGTACTGCTGGAAGCTTCCCCCTGAACAATCAGAATGTTTAAGAACATTCCATAGTATCACTGCATTGTCTAAGAATGGGCTAAGAATTTACCCAATGATAAATCTTCTGTGGATGGTACTTCTAACGTGCAAAGAAGAACAAGAAGAAGAGATTGGATTTATACCCCGTGCTTCACTACCCAAAGGAGTCTCAGAGCGGCTTACAATCTCCTTCCCCTGCCCACAACAGACACCCTGTGAGGTAGGTGGGTCTGAGAGAGCTCTTTCAAGGACCGCTCTTGGAAGAACAGCTCTGAAAGAACTTGTAACTGACCCAAGGTCATGCCAGCAGTGGCATGTGGAGAAGTGGGGAATCAAACCCGGTTCTCCCAGATTAGAGTCTGCGCTCTTAACCACTACACCAAACTGTAGAAGAGAGCCAGTGGAGTGGTTAGAATGTGAGATTATCCCGACTCTGCCATGGAAACTAGCTGGGTGACTTCAGGCCAGTGATTTTCTCAGCCTAATCTATCTCACAGGCTTGTTGCTATGAGAATGCATGGGAGATCGAGAGAACGATGTACACCACCTTGGGTCCCCAGCTGGAAGAAAAGTAGGCCGTAATTATCCAAATAAATTTCTCTTCTCTCTCCTCTCACATCAGCCCTGAGAGACTGAAGACGCTATTGATATGCAACTGTGAACTGTACACAAGGCTACACAATTACAGGCCATCTAATGGGGAGACTGACAATAATATTGTGTCCAGCATAATGAGACCTTACAAATTCCTGGCTAATGTAACCCTACAATAATATATCATGCAAATGGTGGAATTATAGATGTAAAACAAGATACCGTTGCAGACAATGTAATGATTAGGGACCAGGTACAATCACACACAGGAATGGGAAGTGTAATGGGAACCCAGGCAGAGCCTCAGACTAAGATCTGGAAGATCCAGGTTCAAATTGCCATTCTGCCATAGAAGCCCTCTGGGTGACCTTGGGCCAGTCACTCTTTTTCTCTACCTCACAGGGCTGTTTTTTGTCGGAAATTCTATGTATTGTCAACGTGGCAAGAATTAACTTACAATACTATACGGGAAACAGGCAGCAAAATGTCAGTTTTGCCAGTTCTATGCATATGATTCATTTGACGTGACAGAAGCTGACATCCTCCACAGTTTTCTGTCTAATTTCATAATGCTTTATGACGGAAACAAAGAAACATCATGTCATAATCGTTAAGAGTCAGGGTGACACCTCAGATGATGAGCTGGGCTTAGATCCAAATGTTACGGAGTCAAATCCCTTCGGAGCCATGGGCTCGGCAGGAGACTCACACATGCCAGTGACTTCAGCCTCAGTTCCTCTGCTGTAGAAATGAATCTGATTTCCAAGAACTGTTGTGAGACTAGATGGAAGAAAATAACATTAAGCAATTCCTATCTTGCACACACAAATTCAGAAGACGACAACGGCTTGATTGGGAGGGCACAAAATGGGAAAGCCGCTATCTTACATCATTGGCACAGGGATATGCACTTACATCATTGGCACAGGGATATGCACACTTCTGGGCATCACAGAACTCTTCAGCTTCTGCTTGAAGAAGAGTTCTTGGAAAGGCAGACAGTCTGATCCTGTACGCCAGTAGGTATTGGTAGGAGCACTGAAATCAAATGATTAACTGGGGGCATTAAAACTGAATGAGCGCATTGGTCGACTGGTGGACCAATGAGTGAGTTCTGTGAGTGGGATGCATGGATTTTTAACCACTACAACAATCTTCTTTTTGTTGTTTAGCGCATACACACACACACGGGAGAGAAAGAGAAATATCAGATGTAAAGCAGCAGCTCCTGAGCCTTGAGACATTGTGTAAACCCAAACAGATTTATTTATTTTATTTACTTCACTAATTGAGTGATTGATTCAATTGAGCTATTTGATTTCTATCCCACCCTCCCTGCAAAGGGGCTCAGGGCGGGTTACAGCATAAAATATAAATAATACCAGCTTTTAAAATTTCCTAATATCCTGGCTCTGTGCGATGTAGAGAGTATAAGGCCTGAACTGTGGGCTCCCATGTTGTAAGAAACAGCTCAGTCCAGCAATATGAGCAGTTTAATCCAGCAATATGAGCAGGAGGGGCCTGATATTATGAGACGTCCGCTGCCTCAACTAAAAACCTGGCAGAAGAACTCTGTTTTCCAGGCCCTGCAGAACTGTAAAAGATCCGTCAGGGCCCCCTTTTTAAAATTATATTTTATTATTTTCCATATAACATGTTTACAACAGAAATATCATGCAATTTTGGAACAGTATACAAACTATTCCTTCCAATTATACTCTGTGGCAGTGTCTACTTAATATAAATAAAATTGTTTTCTTATTCACTGCCAGTGATTGCTTGTTAGACCCTAATCTCTTTCTGGAGCGGCTCTTTTTATAGCAGGAACTCCTTTGCATATTAGGCCACACACCCCTAATGTAGCCAATCCTCCAAGAGCTTACAGAGCTCTTCTTACAGGGGCTACTGTAAGCTCTTGGAGGATTGGCTACATTAGGGATGTGTCACTTAATATGCAAATGAGTTCCTGCTGCAAAAAGAGCCAGGCAGAGACTGCCCTGGCCGAGACTAGACAGACGTCTGTTGGGCTGAGGACTACCAGTACTCCTCTTTTCCAGCTTAACACCAACCCAAAGTGGCTCACAACATTCTCCTCCCCTCCATTTTATCCTGTCAAGTAGGTTAGGCTGGGTGTACGAGACGGGCCCAAAGTCATCCGGCCAGCAAGCTTCCATGGCAGCCTGTAGGTACAAGCCTGGGTCTCCCTGGTCCTAGTCCAACAGAATCCTGCACCACACTGTCCCTTCCTATAGCTCTGCACAGATCCTAAATAAATCTTCTGCACAACCGGACAGAGGATCTCAGCCACCCATTTATGCATCTAGTCATCCAAGATAAAAGGGGGAAGGCAGATGCAGAAAATAATTTAAAATGGGTCCCTCATAGCGGTGGGATTACAGGAGTGTTTTGGGTCCGCAAGAAGACTGGCAAATTAGATACCGCGCTAGACTTGACTCAAGGAGATCAGGGTTCAAATTCTGTCCGCCACGACAATCACTGGGTCACCTGTTGTAACTTAATGTTGTAGCGATAAAATGGAGAGGAAGGGAGAAATTACATATCTTGTTCTGAGCGCCTGACAGTAAGAGGATGGTTTTGGAAACAAACATATAAAAATTAGTTTCTAGCATTTCGTACACCAAATTAAACCAGTCCAATGTACCTACCTACCTAATATAATGTACAAAGATTAATTCCAGAGGCATAAATATGACAGGCTATCTCCACACAACTTTGATATCACTGCATTTGTCTTGTCTGCATATAAAAATCCTGTTGCTATAGCAGAAATTATTTACTTATTTACTTTATTTATATCCAATAGGGACAAAAAGCAGTTTAAACCCTTCTCCTCTCCTCCATTTCATCATCACAACAACCCTATGAGGTAGGTTATTCTGAGAACCCGTGACAGCCCCAGGGTCACCCAGGCAACAAGCTTCCACAGCAGTGTGGGAATTCAAACCTCAGCTTCCCAGTTCCTAGACCACCACCCCACATTGGCTCTCCGAGAGTTGTGCCAATGTGCCCTCATAAGTCTGCTGCTGCAGCCAAATGAAGAATTTTGCGGCACTTCAAACACCAGCCCATTTATTTTTTTTAAAAAAATGGCTCCCTGCAAGCATTTGCCACTGTAAACGGGTTTGTCTTTGAGAAGCCACATGATATTTTCTTATTTTAAACCCCCCCCCCCAAAAAAATTTTTTCACGGTGGTGTCTTAAACTGTGAGCCGCCATGAGCACGTTCGCGGGGAGGGCGGGATAGAAATATAATAAAATATAATATAATAAATAAATTTGACCCCAGGTCCCCACCACCAAATGGCTGGAACTCGTGGCCCCTGGGAAAGGAGCGGCCAGCCCTGTCTCCCTCCCTCCCTCCCTGTGAGAGGCATGCGCGAAGAGGAGTAGGAGGAGTCGCCACCACCTGCGCCAGGTGAGCCAGGCAGGGAGACATGCAAATAGGCCCCGGGGGAGTGACTGGCTCTGGCGGCGAGCCCGGCCCGGCCCGGCCCCAACAGGTCGGACGACTTGTCCGTCAAGCCCAGAAAGGCAGGACCGGGCAGGTGGCTTCCCTCCTCAGTTCACCTGCCCGCGGGACTACCTGGCGCAGCTCGGCGGCGGGCTCTTGGACTTGGACGCGCCATGGGGAGGCTGCTGGGACCCGGGCGGCTCTTCGTGGGCCTCTTGCTGGCCTGTGGTGAGTAGGCAAGGCCGCCGGCTTGGCTTCCTTGGGGCTCTCGCCCCTTGCCACCTGCCGCCCTCCGCTCCCGGGCGCCGCGTTCCTCTTCCTTCCCTCCCTCTCTGCCTTTGGGCGCTTTTCGCCGCCTCTGCGTCCCGTTGAGAGCGGAGTCAAGTTTAGGGACGGCTCCTAGGGGCTTTTTTCCCGCCTTGCCTTTGGGAACTTTGGGGTGGGGTGGGGAGCAGCTCGGTTTTAAGGTTCGAGGGCCCACGGGGAGACTTTGGGGTATGTCTTTGGGAGGCTGTTGTGTTGTTGACTGTGTCGAGAGAGGCAAGATGGAAGGCCCTGTTTGGGGTCAGGAAGCCCCCCGGGCGATTTGAACAGGAGGCACGGAGAGAGCCCCAAAGCCAGGTGGGACTACTTATGGGTCCCTGTGGTATGTGGAATCTATAGGATCAATGCCGTGATTCACCAAAGTTTACCAGCAGCTGCCCTGAAGGGCTGGAACTTGCATTGGTTTGGATGATCTGGTTTGTCGCCTTGGGAATCCCATAGCCAAAGAGAAGAAGCTGTGGAGGCTGGTTGAAGGGCGATTCGTCTGCAAGGAAGAAGAGGAACTCTGCGTCTGCTTGGAGACACACTTGCCCTTTCCAAAAAAACACTTTTTTTTGCTTTATGGCGTTCCTAGATTGAGCCTTGATAGTGGAAACAGGCTCTAGGGCTCAATTTTAAACCTTGAATCTGCCACGCTGAATGACAGCCAATTAAAAACAAAAACGCGACGCTCAATTATGACTTATGGATGTCTGCTTCATTGGCCACTGGAATTCAGGGCTGACGGCACCTCTTAAAGAAATTCTTTTAAAACGAGGAATGGCTTCCACACTGCTCTGACGCTTTTTCAGAGATTCTTGGACTGAAGTTCTGTTGCTTTTTAAAATTGGTGGTGGTTGCCTTTTAATTTTAACACATGTAGGTCAGCCTTCTTGTTCCTGAAATCAGTGCTGAGTGTATGGTTAGGGGAGGGTGGGATGGGGCGGGGGTGGGTGCTACATTCCTGGAGGACAAAGGTTGTCTGAGTGTTGGGAAACTCAGATAGAAAGGGGGAGAAGGATCTCTCATTCTCTGTCTCTGTTTCTTTCCTGACTTGGGGCTTGGAAGGTAGTAGGCTAGCCACCTTTTGGTAGAGGTTCCTGTGTTCTTAACATGACACAGGCAGGTGTTCAGCAGATGAAACAGCCACCTTGCTAAAAGGCTGCCCTTCTTGAATATGAGCCTGCCACACAGCTCTTAAAGGCAAGGGTGCCCTGCCAAAAAAGAAAAAGGAAAATGTCACAAGCTTAGAAGGAAGAGGTGTCTTTTTCAAACAAAAAAAGGGCTGGGCTCCTATCTGCTTACAAATCCTGTCTCCCCCCCACCCCTACATACCTGGATGCCCTGCTCCTTAATTTCAGATACACAGTATGATTTGGTGACAAAGGAAATACAGACTGTACTTGTTCAAAGGTATTTTCCTCTAGTAGCGGAAGAGAGTCAAGCCTAGGTGAGATCCATGATCAGTTTTCTGATTTGGACTGCAGCCACAGATTGGAAGTTGGTTTTTTTTTAAAGATCTCTCCCCATCATACATATGTGCCATTTCTCCAGTGTTGGTCACCTTCAAAGCTGCTTTTTGCCTTGAGGGGACAAAACCTACATACCCCGCACCCCCAAGGCAAGTAGCACAGCAGGAGGACATCAGGAAAATTAGTGAGGAAAGGTTTTTGTTTTGTTTTTTAAACTCTGCTGCTATTGTAGCCCTGAATCAGCCATCATGAATGCCTTTCAAAAATAAACCACCACCGAAACAATTGTGGGACATCGGCTGAATCACTTAAGACAAGCAACTGGGTCTCAGCAGGGGGAGGGACCTGGCTTTTCTTTCCACTGCTCCCTCGATATTCTCCTAGTGTGTCTTCTTCTCTCCCCCCCCCCCTTTTGAACAAACAAGAAAATCAGCTTGTGAAACTCCCGTTATCTTTCTTTGGACAACTCGAAACTCCTTGTAACCGGACAGAGAAAGAGAGAGAGAAAGGCAGTGGTGATTTGCAGACTCTGGTGTTTTTTGGTGTGTGTGTGTACATGACGTGTGTGTGTTCGTGTGAATATGGGGGGGGGGAATCCTTCACTAATCTGGGTGTATTTAACCTAGTGTTGACAGGAGATCTCTTATGCCAACTGATCCCTGTGGTCTGGTGAACCCAGGTCCCACCTGGAGGCTGGCATCCCTCATTTCCATCCTGAAGTTTCCATCACAGGAGACTGGGTCAGGCTGGCATCCAGGTTAGGATGGTGACATTGAGTTGGGTAGTCAGCTAATTGAATATAATAGGATGCCTCTATTAGCCCTTCCAAATCATTCAAAACACTCTGCATATATTACCTTCTTGTAATTCTTACCACACTCCTATAAGGTAGGCCGAAATAGTCCCCATGTTGTAGCTAGGGGGAAGGAGCTGGGGCTGAGTAGATCGTGGCAGGGGTAAAAATTTGGATCCTCTTGGACCACAGCCTCTGGGCAACAGCAGTGTAGGGTGTTTGGATTACATAGGTGCTCCTGATTAAATGTTTCCGACATTGTTTTTAATACAAGTGCTTGTAAAAAGCCCGTGGCAGGAGTAAAAATTTGGATCCTCTTGGACCACAGCCTCTGGGCAACAGCAGTGTAGGGTGTTTGGATTACATAGGTGCTCCTGATTAAATGTTTCCGACATTGTTTTTAATACAAGTGCTTGTAAAAAGCCCGATGGCATGTTCCATGGTTAGAGAAGCATTCCTTCCCGTGTGAGAAGAGAGGGAGATGCCCATTCTCAGGCAGTGCCTGCTGTTAAAACAAAAGAGGCTTCTTTTGTTTAGACCAGTTCTATGCAAATGGAATCAATTTAATCAGTTGAAAATCACACCATTGATTGACTGTGATTTCTTAAATTGGGAGACATCAAAATACAGGAAAGGAATAAATTAGTCTTTCCCCAGGGTTTAAAAGTTCATCGTAGTGTGACTTCTGAACTTATTTTCAATGACGGGGCTCAGCCCTGGAGATTGATTGCGAAGTAAAAGGTACTTATGAGCACGTGCAGAGTGCCTTTCTCATATCAAAGAGGGATTGCAGCCGATCTGCACAATCTGTAGCCCCACTGTTTTTTAAACAAGAAAAAGAAATTAGACTCATAGCATTCCCTGAGCAATGATGAACAATTTGCAAGATGTCCATCTTAGAGTGTCAAATCAGTTTGAACAACAGGGTGTGAACCTGAGTAGAGCCTCGGTATTCCTGATGGGCCTCTTAACAGTAGGGTTTGATACAAACAATTGGGTAGGGTTTTTTCACATGAGTTCCTGCGTTGCCATGCTGGGCATGCTGCTGCACCTGTCGAAATTCTGTCTTCTATTGCAGCTTTGAAAGCATGGAGCTTCTGTCAAGAAATAAGTGGCAAGGCCATTGTATCTGGAGGGGTTTCTTGCAGAGTCTTTTCCTTTTCCTGGAAACAGCGGGATTAGACTGGAATTAACCAGGTTAAAATTTGATGTCTGGCAAAGGTATTGCCAGGGGCGGAGGGGGAAACTGGCCTTAGAACTCAAGCAGGAAGAGGACGGTGGCCCAGATCTGCCCCCCGGGATGAACTGAGAAGTGCGTCTCTAACATTCTTTGCACTCAGCTTTGTGTTCTGCAGGCCACTGTTGTTCAGGGTTGCCAACTCCAGGATGGAAAATTTGTAGAGGTTTGAGGGC
>NW_015173196.1:60110-118487 GCF_001447785.1 Gekko japonicus | reverse complement strand
TATGAATGTCACCTGCTGCCAAATTCTGGGACCAAATGAGCTGGTTGCAGTAATCCTCCCTGCAAAGACAAACATGAAGGGAGCGCATGCCATAAAGTGAATTTAAAGCTGAAGATGGACTTGCTTTAAGCCCATTGACCAGTCTTCAGCCCCAGAATCTATATTTAGCATCAGAGGTAATCTCTGTAACGTGTAGGGGAATAAAAGTATCTCTGAGCATGCAGAAAGTGCACTTCTTGCATTGACAGAAGATGGTCTTTTTGCTGTGTACTGTTAGGGACAGAGGGAAAATGTTTTCCAGGTCAGAGGGCAGTTTTCTGTGGGAGTTACAAATGTTGGCAGAGCAAGAGGTAGGATCTCATGGATCTGTCCCGAAAACAGCCCTTAGGGAAAACATTGCTATTTGCAGACTGGAACTGCAGGATCTAATCCTCTGCACTGCTTACACATTTTTTTACGTACTTACTGGTGTTTGTATTTGTGGGAAATGACTTGGAATCCAAATGTATTTGGGCACACTTTGATCATACAGGAGGGTCCCTTTTCTAATTTCTCCAGAAACAGACAGGTGGTGGGTCCAAAGTAGAGCCCCTTGAGGGTCATCATTTCTTAACCTGGCAAATTATGGCTAGCCCAGCCATAGGGGTGTAAAATGAGGTTAACAAGGAGTGAATTACTATCATTTGGCTTTGGGTATCCGATCACCTTTGTTTAAATTCTTAAATAGGGTTAAGCAGTCAGCAAATCACTTCCTGGTCAGAGTAGCCCCCTCTCAGGGCTATTTTTTTGCGGCAGTACCCACCAGAACTGTGTACTAGCGCCTTTTGGGGGAGGTTTCCCAAATCCTGAGTGAGAACTGGTAGAAATCAGCACAACTTTATATATAAGTCCTGGCACACTTTTTAAAAAAGCATTGCCCCTTATTTTTTCCAGAGTGGTCTTGACAAAAACAAACCGGACTTCTCTGTCAAACAATTAATCTGTGTTTTTCAAAAGGATTACTTTCCCCCTGAAAACATCTTTGCGGCCTGCAGAACAGGGGTTGCCAACTGACCTCAGAGAACCCACTGGTGTGGCATGTTCCTATGCCCTTATTAACAGCAGCATGGTCTGCCACGATCAACAGGTGAAACTTTTCACCGTGTGGAGGGTCAGTGGGGGCACCTGCTGATGCCTGTGTGTGGAACTGCTCGTAAAAGTTTAGCTGCAGCGAGCAATTGAGAAGTTGGCACCCCCTTGCCATAGGGCTGGCAGCCTTGGGGGGGGGGGGGGCGGGATCTCCCGCTTTTACCACTGATCCCCAGCCGACAGAGATCAGCTCCCCTGGAGAAAATGGCTGCTTTGAAGGGTGGACTCTGTGGCATTGGGCCATGCTGAGGCCCCTCCCCTCCCCAAACCACGCCCTCTCCTGGCTCCACCCCCAAAGTCTCCAGGTATTTTCCAACCCAGACTTGGCAACCCTAAGGGGGTGGGCTCTGTGGCATTATACCCCACTGGGGCCCTCCCCTCCCCAAACCCTGCTCTCCCCGGCTGCACCCCCAAATCTCCATGAACTTCCCAGCCCAGAGTTGGCAAACTTTCATAAGAGCCAAGAACCCTCAAGTATGTATATATTTTCTTTTTAAAAAGTACAAAGGCAGACCTCATTTGAGATCAAACAGTTTTGTCTTTGTAACAGAAATCCTGAGCCAACTGTAACAAGAGTCCCTTCGAAAGAGAAGAGCCCTTGAAACTTGAACTGTCCCCTGCGGCACGTTTGAAGGAGAGTCCAAGAGGCTTAGACCCTCTAAGAGCCGGCCTCTTAGAGGGTCTAAGCCTGGCCTGGCCTTCCCCTTGAGTCATCGGGTGCCTGCGGGCATGAAACTCTAAGCCTTGCCCGGCCTCTCCTCCTTTGTGGCTGGTAATTCAGGTCTTCACGCGCTGCGTTCCCTGGTGAACCTGTGCCTGGACACGACCCAAGTCAGGAGCGGCTCATCTTCCAGGAATCTGTGGCACGACAGGATTGCCGTCTCAGAAAAAGCTGCTCCAAACTCACAGGCTGAGACACCTCAGAGTTCCTGGGAAGCCGTCCCACGGAAGGGAAACCGGAGCAGGAGGAGTAAACGCATCTGCCCTGGAGCGCTCCCGGGTCAGAAAGTACAGCCGTGGGAAGAGAGCAGGGAAAGGTTGCCGAAAAGCCGTCTTTCTCTTCATGTCCTCACTCTGATGATGTCATTTCCAAAAGGAAAACGGTCAAGGCCAGGTCCTTACCCCCAGACGATGACATCTGCTATGGAGAAGGGTGTCACCTGTTTGTTCTCTTGCAAAGTCCTGTGCTCGTAGCAGTTGTGCGCGAGGCGCAATTTCATGGTGGTGCACTGCCGGTGCAGTGGTGAGGGAAAGCTGCCCTGGCTGAGTTTCTGCCTGCTTTTGTCAGCTGATAAAAGGTATCCAGGAGGTGCGTGAGAGGCTCCTCCTCTATGTCTTGTGTCTTTTCAGGCAGACCCTTAGCAGTTCCAGTATGGTGTAGTGGTTAAGAGTGTTGGATTAGGACCTGGAAGACCCAGGTTCGAATCCCCACTCGTGCCATGGAAGCTTGCTGGGCCAGTCAGACTCTCTCAGCCTAACCTACCTCACAGGATTGTTGTGAGGATAAAATGGAGGCGAGGGGCAGGGCTGCTGAGAGCCACCATGGGCCCCCGGACAAAGATTCCATGTGGGCCCCTCCATATGACCCCGATCAAACTAGATATTCTGGCAAAACAAATCCCTTGGCTGGCTGTTAGCATGCATCTATAATAATAAAAAAGGATCCCCGTGTCCATCTGTCTGTCCATTTGTGGCAGGCACAACTCTTCAGAAAATCCAGCTTCCGGATGATCATGGGAATTCCAGGGCCCAAAATGAAAGGAACTGGAATATCTTTGCCCAGGTTATCTCCAGACCCCCATGCTGTTGGCAATGGCCGATGGGCGCTAAGGTTGTGTAGTGGTTAAAATGTCAGGCGAGGAACAGGGAACTCCTGGTTCAAATCCCCACTGGAAGCTCGCTGGGTGACCTTGGGCCCATCACTCCCTTTCAGCCTAACCTACCTCACAGGGTTGTTGTGAGGATAAACCAGAGGACAGGAGAACAATGAAAGTTGCTTTGGGGGTCCCCCTTGGGGATAAAGGTGGACTATAAAGTAAATAAATAGATTCTATCTTCTGTTCATCGTTTGTTACCACTGATGCAGATTAACATTTATTATCATGCATGTTAAGGGGGGAGGGGAATCATCCTTTTACTACTTTAATAGATTATGGCAGTGATGGCGAACTTTTTGAGACCAAGTGCCCAAACTGTGACCCAAAACCCACTTATTTATCGCAAAGTGCCAACACGGCAATTTACTTTAGAAAAAACAACTCATACATTAACTTAAGATGATCCAAACAAAGTAAGGAAAGCAATCCCAAATGCTTTCATTTACTTAAAATTATTTGGCAGAGAATTCGACACTTTAATGATGGTCTGGGCCTGGCTGGGGCAATGGCACCCGTGCCCACAGAGAGGGCTCTGAGTGCCACCTCTGGCACCGGTGCCATGGGTTCGCCACCACCAGATTATGGGGAAATATTAACTCCCCCTTTTGTCCATAATATTAACAGAGGTGCTTCTGAACTACTACTCCTAAATACGTTCTAAGTTGCCAAGCAGGCTGAGTGGCATTAATACTGAAAAATAAAGGGGGGAGGGAGAAAAATTAGAAAGTGGGATAGGGCTCTGTTCTTGTTTTTTGCTGCCGTACATTAACGAGGCTGCCCTGGCAAGATCTGGCCTAAAGGCAGAAGGAAACGGTAGACTTTATAGGAGGCTCTGTCCCAGCTGGTCTTGGCTGACGACAGGTTTACCGAAATCTCATCAGCAAACGGGTTCCCTCCGCCCCCAGGTAAACTGCGGAAAGGTCGAGGAGCTCTTTGCTGTGCTCTGCCTTTCCTGCTCCCTTCGTCAGAACTGCACCAGGGTGGTTTTTTTTTTTTTTAATGTATTCCATGTCAATACAGCCACGTCGCTGGCTTCAGGGCCCTCCAGCTGCCTTATGAGAGGACTGAGGGAAAGGACCCAAGAGACAAGCTAATCCTGTTTGAACAGGCTGAGATTCTCGAGTTTAAGGAGGAGTTCCACATGAAATCATTCTCTCTCTCTCTCTCTCTCTCTCTGCCAGAAATGCCATGTTAGTTCAGTAAAGGTGTATGTGGGGGCATAGAACTGTTAACTGTTTTAAAGCAGAGTTCTGCCGTCCCTTGCGGTATATAACCAATAACTTGTTAAATTCCTCGCCTCATCCACCAAACCACTGAGCCCTTCTGAAGAAGAGACAAATGTATTGTGTGTGTTGTGAAAAGAAGGTGTTGGCGTGACTCACTCGAGAAGAAGGAGAGGGGGGAAATAGTAAAAACCACCTCCGATTCCCCGAGAGGGGCGAAATAGTAAAAACCACCTCCGATTCCCCAGGTTCCCTCTGTTACAGCAGCACGTAATCCAGCACAGTTATTGGTTAACATTGCCTGACTGAGCACTTGCAACCCACATCAGAACTAAAATCAATTTGAATGAAGTTTGAGTCCTGTGGCACCTTTCAGACAAACAAAATTTTATTCGAGGTATAAGCTTATGTGTGCATGCAGATGAAAGCTCCTACCCAGAATTAAACTTCGTTGGTCTTAAAGATGCCACTGGACTCAAACTTTGTTCTGCTGCTTCAGACCAGCACGCCTACTCCACCCGGCTCTGAAACCAGCGTGCTCACTGCTCCTGGTGGTGTGGTGGGCCGGGCCGTCTCACATGGTGGTCTCTCGGGAAGCTGAGAGCATCAGCACTTTGCCTTGGGCTTCTCTTCTGGGGAGCATTCCAGCTCTGGGGAGGAAAGAGGCTGGCTGGATAGCAGCACAGAACGGGCAGCCAATCAGCGGCGAAGGATACCCTTTGGGTTGCCCTGTGGTTTTACCTTGGCTTTGAGATGCAGTAAGGCCTGGTACCTTTTTGCTGCACGGAAATGCAGCTCGGTTTTTTGCACGAAAAGAATAGTGCTCAATCTTGTGCCGTTACACCAGAATGTTTGATGCACACTTTTAATACAGTGCTTTTTCTTCTCTTCCCATTTTCTACTGCTTCCCTGCCGGCTCCGTCCCCTACAGTTGCAGAAAAGACCAGCGCTCAGAATGGTAAGAAACCTCTGATTGTTACACAAATCACTGAAAGTCCTTTCAGTTTCTTAGCAAGCCCTCCCCACCCCGAGTACCATTATTTAGGCTCCAGTAGCAATGCTTTAGCCATCAATGTTTCCTGTTACCAAAGGAAACCCTGGAGCAGGGGATGGCAGCTTGTTCAGCCTCAGTGCCAAAAAGCCTGGAATGTCAACCTCTGAAGAAGCTGGTGTGTTGGCAAGCAAGGTGTTTGTGTGTGGGGGGGCGTTGGGGGTTGCATTTTGCCAGTCACGCTGGAGGACAGGCAAGTCGACTCTTAGTGTCCGTCAGTCTTTATTACAGCCCACAGGCCATTCATAGGCAGAATAAAGCAGATAAAAACACTAATATAAAATTAATTACTACATAAAACCCCTTGAAACGTCAGTTGTCTTAAGAAAGGGCTAGAATCTGAGAGTGTAGGAGCTGCGGTGGCTCAAGTGGTTAAGACGCTGAACTGCAGGCTATGGAAGGTCGGTAGTTCAGCAGTTCGAGACCTGGGTGCCGCATAACGGAGTGGGCTCCCGTCTCTAGTTCCAGCTCCTGCCAACCTAGCAGTTCAAAAGCAAGAAATTGCAAGCAGATAAATAGGGACCACTTCAGTGGGACGGTAACAGCGTTCCGTGTGCCTTGGTGTTTAGTCATGCCGGCCACATGACCACGGAAACGTTTTCGGACATCGCTGGCTCTTCGGCTTTGAAACGGAGATGAGCACCGCAATCCTAGAGTCGGATTCGACTGGCTTTCGAGCAAGGGAACCTTTACCTTTACTAGAATCTGAGTAAATTATGCACTGGACATTATCTCAGCTTGTTATTTTCATTGCAGAACATAGAAACTTTTCCCCCCACTGTACAAAGCTCTTTATTGACAGTCTGTCTCTCTTATCTGCAGTATTATGTGGGGTGCCTGCCCTTGGGCGGATCTTGGGTGGTACAGATGCTCAGAGAGGACAGTGGCCCTGGCAGGTCGGCCTCAGTATCCACAGTAAACATCATGTCTGTGGCGGTACCCTCATCACCCCCGAGTGGGTGATCACGGCAGCCCACTGCTTTCCCAGGTAAGTGTCCCCCTCGCACAAGGCTGCAGGTATTTGAGGGTAGGGGTGGGCAAGGGAGGGTACCTTTTGGAAGCATCACCAGTGTATATTAAATATTAAATAACTGGCGATGGGTTCAAGTTCCAGAGCTAGTTTTCAATCTGGTGAGGCCCAAGGACAGAGTAGGATACAGAGATAAATGTTTCACCCTCTCCTGTGTCACTAGATCCTGAGGTCGTAATAATCATGCTTAGCTTTGTTTAGCACTCCTGACTAGTGCTCAAAGCCCTTCATGTATGTAATCGTTCCAAACCAGCCCTGTAAGGTAGGTCAATTAGTATTATTCCCGCATTGCAGAGAGGGTGCTGAGGCTGAGGGAGGGCGGCTCACTTAAGACTGACTCACGAGTCAAGAAGGGAGGGGGATTCAGCCCAGAGATTCCCTGATGGATAGTTGGATCCAATGTTCCCTCTAAGCTGTGGAGTCTTGTGAGCAAAAATTCTACTTTGTGAGCTACTGGCATTAAAGTTGTGAGCGAGTGATTTGGCTGCTGTATAAATTAGCTTGCTCTGGAGCCATCCTCCCTGAGTGAAGAAAAAAAGTGTGAGTCGGAGGCTAAAAAACTGTGAGCTAGTTCACACCAACTCAGCTTAGAGGGAACACTGCTCTGGAGCCATCCTTCCTGAGCTAAGACAGAAATGCGTGAGCCGGAGGCTAAAAAACTATGAGCTAGCTCACACTAACTCAGCTTAGAGGGAACACTGCTTTTTGATCACTGTGCTGTACCAGATCTCAGTGAAGCTGAGTGCCCAAGGAAAGGACACCTTCGTGTAACACGTAGTTAACTTGTAGAATTCACCACCCCAAGATGTCTTGAAAAAATATCATGCAGGATCAGGTCTGCCCTCAGCTAGGATACATAAATGTAACCTCCGTGTCCAAAGGCAGCATGCACAGCTACTGCCTTCAAGGGCATATTTGTGTGCTTCTAAGCGAGGGATAGTTTCTGCTGAAGACAGGTTGCTAGATAGGATGGTTCTGTCTCTTTGCTTCTCAGTGACCTGTCCCTTTTGCTTGTAGTCAATGTATTTCAGTGTGTGGATTTCTCTTTCTGCAGCGTGAACAAGATTGAAATTTACGACGTGACCCTGGGGGCCTTCCAGCTCAAAAACCCCGCGGGGGACATGGTAGTGAGGCAGGTGGAGAGAGTCATCAAGCATCCTGACTATACCGAGGATGACGGGTCTAAAGGGGACATCGCCCTGGTGAAGCTCAAGCAGCCCGTCACGTACAGCCGCACCATCCGGCCCATCTGTCTCCCCGCCTCTTCCGTCAACTTCCCCGCCGGCATGAAGTGCACCATCACTGGCTGGGGCAACGTGCTCACATTGAGTAAGGAGGGATATTTCACCCGGGGGGGCCTTAATCTTTCAGGTTGATTCAGCAGTTCTTGCCCTAGCTCTGTGACACAAAACCAGTGCCCGTTCCAGGTTTCTGGAGGCCCTGGGCAGACAGTGCCCTTCTGCCCACCCCCCCCCAGGCCCCCCTCCTGCCTCCCCTTCCACCCATCCACGTGTGTGTGCTCCCGCCTGACTGCAAATCCTTCCCTTGCTCACTGCCTGCGCTCACAGCCGGCTGCATCACCTTCATGCCCCTTTCCCAACAGCACTGGCTGGTGCCTGCAGCTACCAGGAGCGCCATCCTTGTGCATCACTGGCATGCCCTTCCCCATCACCAATGGGAAGCTGGGGGCGTGGGTGGTGAAATGTTTGCAAGCAGGGAAAGGCACAAGGACGGGTGACAGGGGAGGTGGACAGGTGGGGGGATCTGTGACATTGGGTCCCACCAGAAGCTTTGGACCCTGCCAGCTGCCCCGGTTCGGGAGATACTGACACCGGCCCTGATACGAACCACATTTGGGATGGAAGGGACCTCATACTGTAAGACGTTTCCCCAAGACGGCCTCTATGACGACTTCAGCCCATTTCATTCCCCACTCCTCCACTTGCACCTGGCTGGACGACCTTGGGCAAGCCGTAGTTCGGTGGGGGGTGAAATGTTTGCAAGCAGGGAAAGGCACAGGGGAGGTGGACAGGTGGGGGGATCTGTGACATTGGGTCCCACCAGAAGCTTTGGACCCTGCCAGCTGCCCCGGTTCGGGAGATACTGACACCGGCCCTGATACGAACCACATTTGGGATGGAAGGGACCTCATACTGTACTCACTAGGGCTCAGCTCCAGGCTCTGACGACTTCAGCCCATTTCAAATGATAACAGGGGGTGCCTTTTGCGGATGTGCGGTGCACCCTGTCTCTCTCACACTTGCACAGAAAGCTACTGCCGCCACCCACCGCCCTGTCCCGCTTCTAATAAATCCGTGGTGTGGCCTGTATTTGGAATGCCGTCTGCAGTTCTAAATGAGTGCGGCACCCCTCCTTCCAACCCCCCGGCCCACTAACCCTGGATCGTTCTCTTCCATTCAGCCAGCCTCCCTCCACCCATGACCCTGCAGCAGCTAGAGGTGCCCATTATCGGGACTGACACCTGCCGCTGCCTATACGGCTTGAACCCCGATCCCGAGGACCCCCAAATCATCCACAACGACATGCTGTGCGCTGGCCACGCCGAAGGCAAGAAGGACGCCTGTCAGGTAAGGCCGCATGGAGGGGAGGCGGGTGGGCGTCCTTGGTCATTAGGGGAAGGAGGGAGGGGTAGAGTGAGTGAATGGAAAGAGCGGAACCTTTTGTGAAACATGGGCTGCTTGCTCATTTCAGTTGCGTTTGAACTTCCCGGTAGATCGGTGCCCCGTTCTGACTAGGGCTCGTTAGAACAATTTTGCCCTGACTTGGCTAGCCCGATCTTGTCAGGTCTCGGAAGCTAAGCAGGGTCTGCCCTGGTCAGTGTCTGGATATGGGAGATCACCAGGGAGGCAGGTCGTGGCAGACCACCTCTGAACATCTCTTGCCTTGAAAACCCCCATGGAGTCAGCATAAGTCGGCTTGTGACTTGACATCACTGACCACGGCCACCACCGCAGGAGCATTTGGGGGTGTGTGTTTTTAACAGCCACCCAAATGTCCTGGTAAAGCACTTATAAAACATGTGCTGAAATGTCCCTTTGCTGCTCAAATTATGGTGTCTCAGGGCTTTTTTGTAGAAAAAGCCCAGCAGGAACTCATTAGCATAATAGGCCACACCCAGCAGCAGAAACTCATTAGCATATTAGGCCACACCCCTGACAGCACAGCTCATTAGCACATTAGGCCACACCCCCATGTTACCAGAAGTGTGGTCATCCAGCCACACCCATCTTTTGCTTCTTATTCTGTTTACCTTGTTTGTTGTCCAAACCCAGGGCTTTTTTGTAGCAGGAACTCCTTTGCATGTTAGGCCACACACCCCTAATGTAGCCAATCCTAATGAGTTTCTGCTGTTGGGTGTGGCCTATTATGCTAATGAGTTCCTGCTGGGCGTGGCCAACTTGGAAGCCAGCCGGAACTCCGTTCCTGTGCGTTCCTGCCCAAAAATAGCCCTGGACTGTCTGTTATAAGTTACAGCAGTGGCAAGGAAGCCATTTTCTGTGGGTTTATCCCACAGTGCTGCTGAAATGCTTAGATGCTTCCAGCTGTGGAGGCTGGGCTGGTCACACAAGTCCTGATCGCAAAATCCTCACCTCTGATCGTGGCTAGCAATGGTTTTGGGTTGAGGTTGACACCACTCGTGAGGTTGCGGGTTTTTAAATGTTCAAGCAACTCCACAGTCATGGTCACAGAGCAGCTTCCCTACCGGACCGAGAAGTGCAAGAACACTAATCCAGGTGTAATGATTTTGTGATGACTTCCCCAGATGCTGGCCTCCTTGACTGATATTTGTCACCTTTCTAGAGCTCAGTGTCGTTCCCTGGCCTCTCAAACCCCCTCTTCAACATCTTCCAAAACCCAAGCCCCCTCGCCACCAGTGTCCCCTCTGAGTTAGTGTGAACTAGCTCACAGTTTTTTAGCCGCTGGCTCACACATATTTGCCTTAGCTCAGGAAAAATGGCTCCAGAGCAAACTAATTTACGCAGCAGCCAAATTGCTCGCTCACAACTTTAATGCCAGTCATTCACAAAGTAGAATTTTTGCTCACAAGACTCTACAGCTTAGAGGGACCGTTGCCACGTGTGCCTTTCCTTCCTAATTCCTGCCGTTTTTCTAGGGTGACTCTGGAGGACCCCTGTCCTGCCGCGTAGGCAATTCCTGGTTGCTGGCCGGGGTTGTAAGCTGGGGAGATGCATGTGGGGCCCCCAACAGGCCTGGGGTCTATATCCGCACCTCGATCTACACTGACTGGATTAAGGAGAACATTCCACAGATGGAGTTCAGCCAAGCGACTGTTGATATGAAGCCCGTGTCCGAGGAGGGCCTGTGCTCCAATGCTACTGCTGGCCAGCCGGGCCGTTACGACGAGATGCAGCCTCCGGCGGGCTGGCCCCGTCCCATCACCCCTAAACCACCTTCCGGGAACAGCGCCACCTCCTGGGCCTGCACTGCGTCCCTGCCCCTTCTGTCTCTCCTCCTCCTGAGCCTCTGTTACCTCCTGTAAATTGCACTTCAGATCGGGTCAGTAAGCCCACCTGCCAAAGGATTGTATAGGGAAGAGGGTTGCTTCTTGACTACCACTTCCACGCCCACACGCCAGTAGGATGGTCACATTATTTCAGTCAGTCACATCTCAGAACTTTGCTTTGCCTTCTGAAAGCAGGTGATGGTGTCGGATAGACTCTGATCTTATTTTACAAGGTGGCGGCCTGGTGCGTAAGCATAAGCCCCGTCCAGGATGTGAGTTTCGGTCCGATGTCTGCCTTGGGCCAGTGCCATTAAGCATGGTCCGCTTGATTGACATCACCCTTTGGTTGCTTCTAGCCAGTTAATTCGTAACAGCCCACTGCTTTAAAAAGGTTGTGTTGTGGCTTGAGGCAACAGCGTTAGGCCCAAAGCGGCGGCCACCCTGCAGCCTCACAGGGAAGGACAGACTCCCTTCAAACTAGGAAACTCAGTCCCGCCTCCTCCTCGTGCCAATTCCCAGTTCTCATCCCTTCCCTTGTGTCTGAATTTACTGCTTGGTATCCCATGCCAGTCTCCTGCCACTCTTTCTCACATAAATCCTTCAACCTTGAGACTTTGATTATTTCCACCCGTTCCCTTCGTGTTTTCCACCAGCCTTCTCCTGGCCTGCGAGGTCAGACCCTCTCCTGTTGCTGCTGGCCCTGGCTCTTTGTGGAAATTATTTCATCTACCTCCGGAACCTTCCCAGGGGCTCTTGCTGCTTCCTTTCAGTTCAGCCTAACACTGTCCATGTTGCTTCTACTATCCCATCGTGGTTTAGCTGACCTCACTCCAGGGGATGAGCTGGGCCTTCCTCACCGCTCTCTCTCTGTTCTTCAGTTCCATTCTCACCCTACCTCAACCCTACTGTTGATCTCAATCCTCCCCTCCCTGTGCCCCCTTTTCTAGGGCGACTCCGGGGGACCCTTGTCTTGTCGTGTAAACAATACTTGGCTGCTGGCTGGGGTAGTGAGCTGGGGGGATTCGTGTGGGCAGCCCAACCGTCCTGGTGTCTACGCTCAAGTTTCCTCCTATGTGGACTGGATTCAGAAAAATGTCCCAGAAGTGGCTGCCACTGCCGTGACTGTGGAAGAAGAGCCAGTCTCTGAGGAGGGAGTGTGTTCAACAGCACCCTTTTTGCTCTCGCCTTCTCGGATTTTGCTCGCTTGCGTGGCCTTATTGTATGTCTTTGGGGATGGTTAAGAAGCTGCCATTTTGCCCATGCCTCCTGCCAGCCCAGGGACTGAAAGTGGAGTTGGAGAAGGAGACTGTTACATTTTCATTCCTGGACAAGGCCCTTCTTCCTGCGGCGGTCGCAGCCTTATTTTTCTACTGACTGACGTAGATGTTTGAAGCTGGACATTGTGACTTCATTTTATGCTTCAGTGCTGACCAATAAATCCCTCCGTTGATCGTTAGGCTTTCTGGGATGCACGTATGGATGTGGCAGAACTCTGGAGACTTATGGTATCAGCACAACACCCAACAGCTGTTCCCTTTGAATGAACTGTTCCAGGCCTTATTTATGATGCAATGTGACTTAAATGTGAAATGGGCTGGACAAAGATCTCTTGGCACGCACAGGCCAGCAAGACGTAGATGGAGAGAGCTTCTACCCCATATGGACAAAAGGGTAAAAGGTGGCGGCACCCTGTTCTGTGAAAACCCAAAGCTTGCCTTCCCTGGGAACTGGCATTTTAAAACAATCTTGTATTTGCACATTTTTATCACTTAAACCAAATCCACGTATTTGAACATCTCTTTCTTGATCAAATGGGAAAGAGAGCTTTCGATGCTACTCTCGTGATGAAGGGTTTTTAATAAACGTAATGATAGTTGTGGGTCAAAGAAAGCTGTGTTACTTAAAAACAACCCTGGTGACTTCATGAAGTTGTACCAGATGGCGTGGCTGAATCTACGAGGGAGGGACAAATGCGGCAGTAGGAAAATTTGAGTGGTGTCCTGCATCTGCTTCTGAGCCATGTGAATGCACATAAATTTATCTAACTTCACGTGGGGTGAAACAGATTCTCTGCGGGAGCACGGAGTGTAGTGGCAGAAAGGGAAGCTAAACAGAACAAGGAAAGATCGTTCTGGGTCAGCCCACCTGGGCCCAGACTCCCATATGTATTAGGTTTGCTTGGTTAAAACAGAGCAGGCACTGATCTCTTTGGAAGCTGCACGGGGGCTTGACTTTCGCCTGACGCTGCCTCTCCTGTGCTGCAGGAACATTAAGAGCCCTGCTGGATCAGACCAATAGACCATCTAGCCCAGCATCCTGTCTCACGGAGCGGCCAGCCAGTTACTCTGGAGGGCCGACAATAAGGCATAGAAAGGCTGAGGCCTTCCCCTGAGGTTGCCTCCCGGCATTTGGATTCAGAGGTTTACGGCCTCCATTTAGTCACCTGATTAACAGCCACTGATAGACCTCTCCTGTGTGAATCTGCTGAAGAAGCTGCCCAGGTGGACTTACATTTCCACCCCCCTAGACCTTCAGTGAAGTGAGGCTGCTTCTCAAGGGTCCCTATTTTTGCTTTCTGGAATAGTAAACAGAAATACGTGTGTGTAGAGGTGAAAGGCAATAACAGCTTGGGTGGGAACGTAGCAAAACTACATTCTCCTCAGTGAAGAGGCACCTCTGTTTGCTTCCTCCTGATCAAACAGAACAGGCAGTGAAGTGTAATGTTGGCTAACTTACAGCAGGCTTTTAGTACACGGGCTCAGGATTACAAAAAATCTGAGCCCTGCATGCACAAGCTCAGGATTCTGCCGTTCCTCTTCTGGCAGACTCCTTTCCTGAGCACCGCACACACACCCCGACAGTTCCCCATTTCTGGCCGTCTCCCACATTCAAGGTTCTTTACTATGCCAGCAGTAGTAAAGATGCCGCCATTCAGTACACACCAGACCAGACTTCTGTCTTTTTTTTAATTAAAATATTTCTCAAGGTAACAGAAAACACACTGTGTACATGGAGCGTGAGCCTACTAGCTGTAGCCAAACGACTATGTGGCTATGTCTTCCTCTCACATCTGGTGCAGGCCTCAGCCCTGCCAGCAGGTACCAGGTATGCAAGGAGGTGGCTGCAGGAAGATGAGAGGCAGCCTCCTTCCTCTTCCCCTGACGGGGGCCAGGGGACCTGCTGGCCTCTCCCCTCTCACGGAGCACCAACAGAAACAGATTCCGCCAATGGAGGGAGGGGGCAGAGAAAGAGAACCATGTCACGGTACACCCTGTTCAAAAGGAAAACTTAGCACGAAGCACCTGCCTTCGAAGTCTCACCCCCCAAATGTCCCCTCCGTGACAGAAGGTCTCTTCAGTTCAAAGTGGACACTCTCCAAGGGTGGGGCAGCTCGCAGCTTGCTTAGAAACCCGCCATTCCTGGCAGAGCCTTAAACGCAGCTTGGGCAGCTACTGAAGGGGAGGGGAGCTGCAGTCCCTCCAGAGTCCGGCTCCCCTCTGGCTCGACCTTAAACTCAAGAGCAAGGAACTGTCCGTGGTAACTGCCCCCATCCTCTTTTCCCAAAGCGGCCAGAGGCGGATGATGCAGGGAAGGGACCAGGAGCCAGAACTTTAACGGCTTCTGCCCCTTTAGCATCCATCTGCTGGGAAGGGGGGGGGGGAGAGGATGACAGCACGACATGCACAGAGCAGAAGAAGCCACCAGCCATTTCAGCTCTCTGAAACTGACGGGTTGGGGGACACGGTTCTTCCACCTGCAGGGTCTTACGAGCCCCTCAAACACTGGGGCCGCCACCCACCCGTTTTCTGCGGACGGCTTCCCAGCACCCTTCCCTCTCTATAACCTGCCTGCCACAGTACGCAGAGGCAGCCTAAATGGAGTGAGAGATTAAAAGAGGGGCAGCATTCCTTCCCCCTGCTGCTTCAGAGGGTGGATCCCAACCATAACATTCTGGGGGGGGGAGGAGAAGGGGGCCTTACAGGCTGAAGTGTGATGGGGAGGAGTGGCAGCACGTTCCCCTGAAAGAGCCAATGAGCAACAGTCCTCGAGAGGAGGTGCTGCAGCCGTGGAGAACTCACCCTCCCTCCCCGCTATTTCCTCCAATCCATCTGCTCAAAGCACATCCAATCAATGCAAGTCCAACACAAAATGTCTGGCCTTCGACCATCTCTTAAAATGAAAGGTGGACGTGAACCGAGGGGGAGCTTCTCCCATTCTTCTTGTCTCTTGCTCCCTCACTTCTTGGAAATCTTGGCTTGTTTGTGTTTGGGAGGTGCCCATCTCAGGCAGAGGGAATCCACTGGGGAAGAAAAGAGGACATAAGAACATAAGAGCCGTCAATGTTGGATCAGGCCAAAGGCCCATTTAGTCCAACACTGTCACACAGTGGCCAGAAATACCAGTGCCATCAGGAGGTCCACCAGTGGGGCCAGGACATTAGAAGCCCTCCCACTGTTAACCCCCCCCCAAGCACCAAGACAGAGCCTCACTTGCCCCAGAGCCCCTATCTATACCTTGTGGCTAATAGCCACTGATGGACCTCTGACCATATGCTAATTCCCTTTTGAAGCCGTCCATGCTCGTAGCCGCCACCACCTCCTGTCAAAAGGGGTCCCGGGGGGGGGGGGAGAGACAGGCAAAGTCATCCCCAGCTCCAGCTTAGAGGCAGTGCTGGCAGCCCTATCTCAGGAGAGAGAAGCACCTCAGAGAAAGTCTCTCAAAAGGCCATCAGGGTTGGGAGGAGGCTGGGAGGATGCTCTGAGGGCAGGAAACTCAAGGTCAGTTTCAGTGGGACTATCAGAGCCGCCACAAGCAAGGAGCACTTAACCCCCGTCTGTCCAGGCAAGTTCTTGTCTGGGCTGCACTTCTTGTTACAAGTGCCCTAAAGGCGCTTGCATTTTAAGAGATGGGATAACTACTGCACGTTTTGGGGGGGTGGATCTTCTGCACCTGCCCCACCTCACCCTCTCCCAGTGGCTTCATTGCAGTTCCTGCCAGAGGAGCTTCTTTAAGGAGACGGTTAGGAGGGGGAAACCGGCAAACTCCCTGTGCCTCCTGTTACATAAGTGGTGCAGACAGACATTCCAGTGGGGGGGGGGGGAGGAGGACCCGGACACAATGCCTCTTTCAGCATGGATCGAAACTGGAAACCGCCCAAAGAGGCTTTGACTCCTTGGCCTCTCACAAAGCAGTTCCGTGTTTGCGCTTAGTGGGGCCTGGGCACACTCCGTGACCGAGAAAACAAAGCAAAAGCAGGTAATGGAACTTAACCATGGGAACAGGTTTATATGCAGAGCTCGGTACAGGCAAGCGGGGAGGAGGAATGAAACTGAATTTTGTGCTCAGAATTATAACAAGGCAAATTTGCCTTCCTTTGCACTGCTGATTTTGCTTCCAAGATTTGGGCTTCCAAAGGATACAGAGAGAGGGAGGGAGGTGTGCGTGTGAGTGAGAGAGAATCGGCTTCTCCGCTTCTCCGACCACCATGTCTCCATCCCCAGCAGCCCAGCACCAGGTCGGGAGAAGGAGGCAGGCTGTGGAGCCCCTTCCCCTCTCCCCCACTTCCTGCTCTAGGTGGCTCTTCTGGCCCCCTCGGTTTCGCACTGCCTGAACTCCATCGGGCTTTCTCGCTGTTTCTAAACACATGCAGGTATCACTCTTACAGTTACCCTACCCCACATCTTTTTTCTCCCCCCCCCATTAGATTTTCCTGCAAACCTGGAGGTTCACAGATTCTTACACTGTGGATGTGGCTGCCTTTCCCATTTTTATCTACATGTTGACCAGCTCTTGGTCATTAGATATAAAGCTGGATAAAAGTACAGCGGCAGAAGGGTATAGAAGAATTGCAATGGAACGTACAGCTGAGATTGGCAACAGTAATAGGAGAGACACGTACAATATCAGCTGAAAGAGCAAAGGCAGGGAGCGCTGTCCATCCTGCCACCCGCACTTATGCAGTAAGGTAGAGGTAAAGGTTTCCCTTGCTCGAAAGCCAGTCGAGTCTGACTCTAGGGTTACGGTGCTCATCTCCGTTTCAAAGCCGATGAGCCAGCGCTGTCCGAAGACGTTTCCGTGGTCATGTGGCCGGCATGACTAAACACCAAGGCACACGGAACGCTGTTACCTTCCCACCGAAGTGGTATACCTATTTATCTACTTGCAATTTCTTGCTTTCGAACTGCTAGGTTGGCAGGAGCTGGAACTAGAGACGGGAGCTCACTCTGCCATGCGGCACACTCGGGTCCCAAACTGCTGAACTACTGACCTTCCACAGCCTGCAGTTCAGCGTCTTAACCACTTGAGCCACCGTACCTCAGTAACCATCCACATTTCCCAGTTTATCAGCCTTCACAAATTATGTTCACACACTTCTAAGGTTTTTTTTCTGTTAACATGAGGTCTGAAAGAAACTTGCTTTAAAAAAAGACCGATGTTCTCTGGGCGTCAGGACTTGCACTAAGTTCCACAGATGAAATCCCACCCCACAGCACTGCCTTATCTCTACAGTACTGTGCTTGCAGGCATGAAGCTTCTGACAACTGACCGGCTGAGCAGGTGTCGTGGCTTGTGACATTCAGTAGCTCTGATAAACAAACAATTGGCAGTCTAATTTTTCTAAGGAGAGAGAAAGTTGTCAGACTGGTTGGGGTTAAAATGTCACATTGGGGCAGGAGAAGAACTGGAAAGGACACAAGACAAAGAGCCTGAAGGGAGGTCCAAAGTTGACAGACACGAGGAGCCTGAAGCAAAGATTAAGAATTAAGCCTCAAACAGAGGGGGGGGGGCAGAGAATTGAGTTAAACAGAGCAGGAGGAGACTGGGGGGGGGGAAACATCACAGCACTAAAGTGGGGGCAGAGGAGGAAGTTCTAGGGAGCCTGGGTCAAGACACAGGGTGGCTAAATGAAGCAGGACAAAAGTAGGCAGTTGCAGGACAAGCAAGAGCCTGAGGAAACAATGGATGGTGGAACTGAACAAAGGCAGAAGCAGAGAGGATGCAGGATGGGGGTTAATCTGGCAAGAAGGAAATGGGCAAATAAGAAGAAGAGATTGGATTTATACCCCGCCCTTCACTACCCAGAAGAGTCTCAGAGCAGAGCGGCTGACAAACTCCTTTCCCTTCCCCTCCCCACAACAGACACCCTGTGAGGTAGGTGGGGCTGAGAGAGTTCTGACAGAAACTGCTCTTTTTCAAGGACAGCTCCTATCAGAACTACGGCTTGCCCAAGGTCATCCAGCCAGGTGCAAGTGGAGGAGTGGGGAATCAAACCCGGTTCTCCCAGATTAGAGTCCGCGCACTTAACCACTACACCAAACTGGACCAAGGACTGTTGGCTATGGGATGAAGAGGCAAAAGAATTGCTGGACCTTGAATGCAGACCCTAACAGGGGAATTCTACCTACTGTGGCTTATCCTGTCCCTGTAGCCTTGTGACCTAGGAACCCAAAGGGGGGGGGGATGACAACAGGGACTGAATTTCATACAGTCATGTCAAATCGCCAGTTAATTCTTTGACTGCCGACTTCTTGTCAAAAGTAATTTGCTAACCAAGTCAAGCTACGCTTACTGCTTCCAACAGGATCTCAACTCCCCACTCCCCCCCAAAAACCCTGGCATACTCCCCTTTCCCGCAGTACCTGTGATGGGAGGCTTCTTATATTGGGCACTTTTGAGGTGCTCTTCAACCAGCTTGGGGGTGACACAGATAACATGCTGTCCCTTCCAGTACTTGACCATATTCAGCGACTGCAGCGTACTGATGATGTCATTTTGCGTGATGCTCGTCATCTGGCTGTGCCGGGGGAGAAGCATGCAAGATCCCATCAGCGTGAGCTGTGATAAAACCAGCCCAGGAAAATGTAGAATTTAGCCTGAAAGGTCACTGTGAGGCGAGGGGGCCCTCTTACAGCTGCTCATTCTCATTTTTGCATAACCATTATAACTATTCTGGTCACCACACCTTAAAAAGGATATTATAGCTTTGGAAAAAGTGCAGAAAAGGGCAACTCGAATGATAAAAGGGTTGGAACACTTTCCCTATGAGGAAAGGTTAAAGCGCTTAGGGCTCTTTAGCTTGGAGAAAAGACGACTGAGGGGTGACATGATCGAGGTTTATAAGATTATGCATGGGAAAGAGCAGGTAGAGAAAGAGGTACTTTTCTCCCTTTCTCACAATACAAGAACTTGTGGGCACTCCATGAAACTGCAGAGCGGTCGGGTTAGAACGGATAAAAGGAAGTACTTCTTCACCCAAAGAGTGATTAACACATGGAATTCACTGCCACAGGAAGTGGTGGCGGCTACAAGCATGGACGGCTTCAAAAGGGAATTAGATAGGCATATGGAGCAGAAGTCCATCAGTGGCTATTAGCCACAAGGTATAGATAGGGGCTCTGGGGCAAGGGATGCTCTGTCTCCTTGGTGCTTGGGGGGGGGGGTCAACAGTGGGAGGGCTTCTAATGTCCTGGCCCCACTGCTGGACCTCCTGGTGGCACTGGTATTTCTGGCCACTGTGTGACACAGAGTGTTGGACTGGATGGGCCTTTGGCCTGATCCAACATTGGCGTCTCTTATGTTCTTATCTAGAGAGTGTTGTCCCTGATCTGGATGGTCCAGGTGAGCCCAATCTTGTCAGATCTCAGAAGCTAAGCAGGATCGGCCTTGGTTAATACTTGGATGGGAGACCACCAAGGAAGTCCAGGGCCGCTACGTACTGGCAGGCGATGGCAAACCACCTCTGTTTGTCTCTTGCCTTGAAAAACCCCATGAGGGGTCGCCAAACGTTGATGGCACTTTCCACCACCACAGAGGGCGTTATACTTCAGGGAGCTATACAGGAACCCCACTGTTGTCCTCACCTGAGATCTTTGATGGAAAGAGTGCCCCGGAAATCCCGGAGGATCTCCAGCAGCACCCATGACCAGTAGCTCCGATAGCTCAGCTTGCCTAGGTCTGAGAGAGGCTTCTCTGGGGAACCCACGGTGCTTTCCAGCTTGGAGAGCTCATAGCCTATGGAGCAAGAGGTTGAGAGTCACATCCAAAGAAGCGGCCATAGTTCAGAACACAGACGTCTTCATGGGCGGGGCTGCTCCAGGTCTCGGGGTCAGAGGGCAGAGTCTTCCCCAAGGAGCTCTTGGTGCATGTTCTCAAGACCACCACTCAGATGAACTACCTCTAAAGCCTCTTTGTCCATCAAAAGTGCTAAAAAGGGCCCTGACAACGGATAGCCCAGGCAACCCTGATCTCGCCAGGTCTCGGAAGCTAAGCAAGGTCGATTCTGGCATGCACTTGGACGGGAGACCCCCTTGAAATACCAGCAGTTGGGAGGACAGGGGCAGGCTTTATCCAGCCACCTCTCCAGTTACTTTCTTTTTTCTTTTGGCTGGGAGGTGGGGAGAAGAAGACTCTCTTCCACTACACCACTAGGGAGAAGTCAAGGGGCTGCCAAACTGCTTCACGGGGGCTTGACTGACGGCCACACATCACTTGAGAGGGAAACAAACTTACTGAAAGCAATGAGGAACTTCCCGTAACCTCTCCTCTGGTATGGGGGCAAGGTGAGGATGCAGGCCACATTGTTACCATCTGGCGATTCCTTCTCCTAGAAAAGAAAAAAAGTCAACGGTATCAAATGAGGGCACTAAGAATTTGTCACTGGGCTTAGTATTCGGTACACAGAGAACCACAGGGTTTTTTTTCCTTCTTCAAATATAGAGGCAAGTTTCTAGCCTTTGCTGCTTCAGAGATCTGTTCCACAGGCAAGCAGACAATATCTGGTTACATCTCAGAAGTTGAGAAGGGTTTGCAGCAGGGGGTGCTTGGGTCATTAGAGTTCTGATTCTGAACAGCTCTTTGCAGGTATTGCAGGAAGCTCTCTTTGTCACTATGGATGTTTTTCTTTAAATATGAACATTCCACAAGATGAGGCTCTGGACCTCTTGCAGGATGATTTGGATAAGAGAGAATGCTTTTTCAGCCCCTCCCCAATATTTGTTATGCCACTTGGCTGAATTATGTTTGATGAAGATTTTTTTCCAGTTTCAAGGACAATTCTTTTGGCAAATCTCAGGTACAGCCATAGGGTGTGAATTTGCCCTAGAATTAGCAAACGTGTTCATGAAAAGACTAGACACTTTCATCAACCAGAAAGATTATATTTCCTCTAATCCATCTGCTCAAAGCACATCCAATCAATGATAATAATATCTTTAGGGACAGCATCATCCCATATAAAAGGTATTTGGATGATATTTTCATCGTTTGGAAAAGTTCACAGGAGTTCCTTATCCAGTTTGGGCAGTATATTAACACTACGCACCACAGTATTAAATCTGAAATGGTATATGACAGGTCTAGGATTAACTTTTTTAATGTTTTGATTAAAACGAAAGGTATTGAATTACATACTGATGTTTTCAGAAAACCCACGGATGCAAACTCTTTTTTAGCAGGTGATAGTTTCCATCCTTATCACCTGAAGAGAAATTTACCTTTTTCTCAGATGTTAAGGATTAGAAGAAGTTGCAGCCATGAGACAGATTTTTATAGACCAGCCAGCTTCCTAATGTAACAATTAAAGGATAGAGGATATTCTTCCAAAATTATCAACCAAGCCTTTTATAAAGCTAAGAACACACCAAAGGAAGCCTTATTGATACCCGAGATTCACAATAACAACAGACAGGATAATTCTGTTAAGTTATGATGGCACCGATGCTCCCTCTAAGCTGTGGAGTCTTGTGAGCAAAAATCCTACTTGAGCTACTGGCATTAAAGTTGTGAGGGAGCAATTTGGCTACTGCATAAATTAGTTTGCTCTGGAGCCCTCCTTCCTGAGCTAAAACAAAAATGTGCAAGCTGGAGGCTAAAAAACTGTGAGCTAGCTCACACTAACTCCGCTGAGAGGGAACACGGGATGGCACTTATGCTAGCGTGAGAAATATAATTGAAAAACACTGGTACCTTTTGTGTGACATCCCTAGATGTAGATCATAACCACAGAGATCACGGAATTTGGTTTTTCATGGTAGAGAATTCAAGATTTTTTAAAGGAAAAAAGTATATAGTGCACACGGCCAGGATCCTACCCTTCTCAAGAACGACTAGAATTCAAGCCCTCCCAACCCACCCACCACCACATCCAGAGTCAGACCAGCACCTTGGAGAAGTAGCCGACGATATGGGCCCCCTGCCGATCAACCTCAGTAAGGATGTAGAAAACAAAGGGTTCCACGTCAAAATAGAGGGTCTTGTGATCCAGGAAGAGCTTGGCCAAGAGACACAGATTCTGGCAGTAAATCTGAGGGAGACAGAAATGCCAGTCAGAACATGGACCTCCCAGCAAAACAGGATGGAGCCCCCTGCAAGAAGAGACGTCCCCACACTCAGTGGGGAGCTGCAAGGGACCCCCACCTTGTGATCTTTGCCATCCACCTCATACACAGAGATGTTGTTCTTGCGGTAGATCTCCTTCCCTGGTGGTTGCCTCCACTGGCACTGGCCCTTCGAAAGATGAGAGAAGGATTACTAGAAGCATTCTGAGCACCGTTCCATTGGCTGAGTTCTTTGTTTCTGGATTGTATGGCATTTGGTGAGGCTAATGCCCCACACTTCTCTCACTTGAAGTCACTGTTGCTCATTTAATTTTTTTTCTGGTGGCCCATATAGAAAATAGATACTGTAATTATGGATGTTGAAGGTACATTGCTCTTGGTCTCTTCTGTCTACCCCACCAAAAGAAAAACTAGGCAGATCTGCTGATATGCATCAGCCCGGCACAGTACTTTGTCCAAAGCGTTTCCGACATCCTTCCATCCCACCTGCTACCCTACACAACCCCCTGGTGCCCCTGACAACTGCTCTTCCCCCTTGCGTACAAGGTGATAGCGGTAGGTCTTCTCAAACTTCATGTACTTGAGGCAGTACTCGCAGATCCACAGCTTGGGTTGCTTCCCGTAATCCTCTGGGAAAGGTGAGAAATACCAAGCGTCAATTTCATAGTTCCCAATATGGATCTTGTCCACGTATTTCACCTTGGTGATCTGGAGAGGGAAAGCGACAGAGAGCGCTAGGCATCCAGGGACACAGCCACGCCCTTTCCCCCAACCCCGTTCAGGCAACAAACCAGGACAAGGGCTCATCAACACTCACTGCTTCGTGCTCCTTCTCCAAAGCTGCTGTGGTGGGATCCATCTCAGCATAAGTCTGCAGGGGGGGGGGGAGAAAGAGCATGGTGGATGGCGGCAAAGGCAATTTCCTTCTGGGCAAGTCACTTCCTGAAGGACAGCGTCACTACATCACTAGTGCCACGCTAGGGTCAGCAATCATCTTGTGCTTGGCAAGTCTGGCCCCTTCTGCAGATACTTATATCTGTGGACGGGGCCCACACTGACAGAACAGAGATCTTACTTCTAACTTGAGGAACGCCCCCAGGTTGGCAGAAAAATCTTAAGACCTACAAAAGGGGGGAGGGGAATTAAAACCTCATATCACTGCTGCAGTGTGGGAGGGGAAGGTGAGAGGGAGCGGCAGCGCTGGAGATGGGTGGCTGGGGTGAGAAGAATCCTCCTCCTCCTCCTCCCACACCTCCACCACCACTCTCTGCAGTCTCACCAATTAGACACTGATGGGAAAGTTTAGGGAGGGCGGCTCAGGCAGTGGGAGGGTGAACAGGAGCTTCCTCACTCACCGCCATAGCCACCAGCAGGCCACCCTCTATAAACTTGCCTCAGCTTCTGACCAGCACAACAGCAGAGAGCAGTGCTGGAGGCATTGGGGGGGCAGGGGTGAGGAGCCCATTCTCCCCCGTTTCCTCCGGCATTGTTGCCTCGGCCTTGCTGATTGGAAACCAACACGGAATGCTAGGGAGTGCGGCTCAGGCAGTGGGTGGGCAAGAAGGAACCTCCTTACCCACACACCCGTTTCCACAGCTGCCACCTGAGCCACCCTCCTTCTTCTAACCAACCAGACTGTGGGAAGCGGCCCAGGAGGCTCACAGTGCAATCTGCGACATTTTGTCGTTCCAGAAGTGGCAACCTAGCGCCCATGATTTTCCAGTCCTGGAACTGACTCCCTGTAACACAGCACAAGCCAGTCTCCCCAACAATGCTTCACGACCATCACCTTCTGCACATGGTTGATCTCGTCATGTTTTCGCTTCTGATTGCGGGTGATCTTGCGTTCTGGCTGTTCAGATAGCTCATTCATGTACTGGTCAGTGTTCTTTTGCACCGCATCTTTGACAGTTTTTGTGAGGGCCAAACGGTTCTTGTCAACCCACTCATCCAGACGCCGGTTGACTGCAGTGACCAGAAAATGGATTAATAGGTATGCCCTCCATCCCTACTACCAGCAGAAAGAATTCCACGCTATTGCTCCAAAAACTATTTGGCTAGGATTTAAAATGAGGGGATGCTACTCCCATCTCAGCCTCCTTTGCTAACCCACTGAAGACCACTTCCTCTCCTACGGATAGCGACAAGACTCAACAGGCTGCCATCTTCAGCAGCCCTCCAGAATGTGTCCAGTCCTAGAGACCATCTTCAGGAACCATGATCACTAACACATGACTGTCAGCTGAGGGCAGCAGTAGAGTTCTGCCAAAGAGAGCTGCTCTCCCAACAGATTTCATTGCCCACCTGGAGCTTCTGGAGGAAGCCAGGAGGCCTGACTTTCTCCTAATCCTTACTCATTCTCCCAGGAGTCTTAACCTCCCTATGCTAGATGACACTATTAGGTTTGCCCATTATTTAACTCTCAAGTTTATTTATTTAGTTAGTTACATTTTTATCCCACCCTCCCCGCAAACGGGCTCAGGGCGGCTTACATTCATTGGCACAAGGTACCATAAATCCGCACAAAACAGATAAAAACAGTTAAAACATTTTAAGCATTTTAAACATTTAAACTAATCAAAGTGCTAAACAGTAATAGCCATTCTTTGTTAATAGGATGGCGTATTAATGATGTAACACACACAATTTCCAGCTCAGTAAAACCTCCGGGCTCACACACCAGTATAACTAATCTCCAAGCCAGGGCCAGCCCACTACTGGTGTTGGTGGCAGTGGTGGGCAGCTTCTAATTGAAAGAGCTCCGTCTTGCAGGCCCTGCGGAACTGTAAAAGATCCTTCTTTGGGTTGGGTCAGACTTAAGGAAACCTTAGGCAATATGCAAGGACAAAGAATCTGTGTCTCCAGAACCCTCTAAAATCTGGCTCCACAAGTAACTTTGAGGTACAGCAAAACTTAATTAAGATATCAGGAACAAAAGTACAACCTTCTGTATAGCTGGTAACATATGAAACATTCAGTTAAGTATGTAGAAGGGTTCGATTAAGAAGAAATTACCCCACTCTCACTAGATGGACACCTCATACCTCTTCTGCGGCCATTAAAAAAACCCAAAAGGCACTCACAGCCAACATAGTGCACGTAAAATTCCTCTCTGGCTTCTTGTTCATTGATCCGAGACTGGATCACTTCAGCAGAATCTGCAAATGAGTTCATTATAAGGAAAGTTTGGTTAAGGGATACCTAAGTACCATTTGATTGAAAGCAAAAGGAAATAATCACTGTGATCATCTTGAAGCATCATGGCCAAGCTGTAGAGATGGGAAGGACTTGTTGGCAAGGGAGCACTTGTGCAAATTTTGTAAGGTGGAGTACTATACCAACTATAAGAATGATCCACAACCCAGAAAGGCACTAAATCTCATGTTAGCCGTAAAGCTCACAAGGGGCCTTCACTAAGGTGTGTGTTCTCTCAGCTTCAGTCCCCCATCTCCAATAACACTGGCCTGCTTCACTGAACTACTGTACTGACTACCTGTAAACAATGTATAGAAAGTGGTCTGAACACTACATGAGTTGTATAAATGATAATTATTGAAGTTCTGTCACAATAAAAGCTCTCATAAGTTGTTAAAACTAACATAGCAATCTAATGTTCTGCTATTAAAGAATCCTGTCCAGTCCAGTTGTTGTTGTTGTTTTTTACTTATTTTGACACTTCCCATGTGAGGTATCCTGGAGACATCTGTACTCTGCTTTTCTCTCCAAAGGGGACCAAGGGTGTCTCCCATCATTCTCCTCTCCTCCATTTTTAACTCACAACAACCCTGTGAAGCAGGTTAGGCTGAGAGTGTGTGACTAGACCAAGGGCACCCGAGCAAGCTTCCACAGCAGAGTGGGGATTCAAACCTAGGCCCCGCCAGAAGGTAGTCCAACACTCTAACCAGACTATGCTGGTTCTTCTGACTGTGAATGTTTTAGGCACAGCTATGGAAAGCTCAGAAGGCCCCACAGGGTCTGGGGCTACACAAGACAGCAGGGGCAGAGGGAGCGCATGGATGCAATGCTGAGAAAGCCTGGGGGCAGCTACGAGGGGGCGGAACAGCATCCCTGGGCCACAAATGAAATAGAAGCCCAGAACAAATTACTACCCAGCGTGGGGGAGGGATCGCCGCCGTCATGACAACGAGCCCTAGGCCGTGGGATGCCCCGTTGCCATAGCATTCCTGGGGGGGGGGGGAGCAATGCGGGGTGTGGGCCTCATCGCCATGGAGATGCTCTTACGCCAGGTCCCGTCCACGCGCCGACACAGGTAAGTCTCGCCGATCTCCACGGTCACTTCGGCCTCCCGGGGGGGCGGCGACGACGAGGGCGCGTGGCTTTGGCCAACCGGGACCCCCACGCTGCCTGGCCCCGGCGCCGCCTCCTCTTCTTCTCGCCCCCCCGGCCCCAGGCGTCGTGGGTCCGAGCCGGGGGGGCTCCCGCTTCCCCCTTCCGCCCCGCTACCGTCGTCGTTCCCGGCGGCGACGGTGGTATCGCCCCCTCCGGGCCCCGCGGCCGCTGCCATGACGACCGCCACGGCGACAACTCAGGCACACGCGCGCTACCCCCCCTCCGCAAACAACGGTTTCCAACCGTCTAGGCCGCAACCGGAAGTGATACCTCCCGATGGCAGGGCGCCGCAAGATGGGCTTCGCGGGGGCTGGCGCGGCAGTGTGACGTCACCGACACGCGGATCACATGACGGTGAGGCTCGCGAGAGCAACGGCAGGTTGGAGAGAGTGGACCGGTTGCTAGGAGACGGAGGCCTCCGAAGAGATCGGAGTTGAAAACATCCGTACGTTGTTGGACCGGACAAAATCCAGGCGAAGAAACAGTCTGGTGTACTGCCTTTTATCGAGGCCAATCCAAAAGGCACAAAACGTTGTGCAAGCTTTAGAACCCTTCATCAAGCGGTTGTTACAAAATTTAAAAAATGGAAGATGAAAAAAAAAGCAGCTCTGCCAGGTCCAGCTTTTAAGACCTTGTCATGCAAGATTTTGTGTTCGTTTGTTTTTTCCAGAATGAGATGACCCACCATCATTTGTAATGCAAATGCTGAACTCTAACACTTCCAGCAAAACTGTGAGCCTGCTAGTATCCAGCGTGATCTGAGGCTGGCATGACAGTGTCTTGAGATCTCAACCTGGAAAATTTGCTTTTCCCGCTGTCTTTTTTTTTTAATCTTGTAACATCTTCCTGATGAAGGGTTGTGGAGAACTGGACAGCTTGCACAATGTGTCAATAAAAGCTATTAAATGATTTCTTCTTCTCTGAAGAGACAGGCAGTCAATGCCAAAGTTGTCGGAGCTGCTGAAGGACACTTTTCCCTCCTGGGATAAAACGACGACCTATATTGGGAGCTAAATGTGGTTCATCAGAATACACAGTAGCAGATTTAAAACGTTTCTCCTTCAGGCTGCGTCAGAAAGAGCTGCGAGTTCTTAGAGGAACTCATCCCTTTCTCCAGGTTTGTGTGTGTGACAACAACTCTGTGCACACCTTTGTCTGGGAATAAGTTCCTCTGTTAAGACCTACATGCCAAGGTGACTGAGGGCAGCCTTCTCATTGGGCAAGTCATTCTGTGACTCCACCATATAGGAATGACTGTGTGATCTAATAATAGCCAGTGCAGAGATATGACCCACCTGCCTTACATGAAGACTGACTGGAAAGAGGCTAGGTCACAGCAATAAATTAGAGTTTCCAGTTTCAGGTTGGGAAATACCTGGAGATTTGGGGGTGGAGGCTGGGGAGGGACCTCATCAGGATATAATGCCGTAGAGCCCACCTTCCAAAGCAGCCATTTTCTATAAGGAAACCGATCTCTGTTGTCTGGAGAAAAGCTGTAATTCTGGGAGATCTCCAGGCTCCACCAGGAGGTTGGCAGCCCTATCAATCATGCAGAGAGGCACACAGGGAAGCCTCTTTTTAGTGTAGATTCTTTGGACCTATGGGTAGACTTTAAAAACATTCTTTTGGCATAGGTTTGGAGATACTGCTCTACTGTCTATGATGAAGTTTTCTGCGAACAGCACCTCAGAATGCACTGTACCAGATCCCTCTTGACAAAATGTAGTTTTTGTAGCATGAGGGCAGGGGAGAGAAGTTGTTTGCGGATGAGAGAAGAGTGAATCTTCATTTAACTTTCCACATTTCTAGAGCAAACTCAGTGTGCTGCAGACAAAGCCAGAGTGTTTAGACTGAAATGTCTATGGTTTTTAATGATGTATTTGAGAGTAAAACGGAGGAAAGAAAACTTTCACAGTTAATCAGGAACACAGTACAAAACTGTTACACACACAAGGGTAGATATTCTACACAGCCTTTTGCTCACTCCTCCTCCAAGGACAACACTATAAAATTTATTTAACATATTAACATTGAGAAATTAGTGATTCTGTCGCTCCCTATTAACAGAAATGGGAATAAGGCTTTTTGTTTCTGGATGCCCAGAAAGAGCTTGTGGTGGTTATTTTGGAGGAATAATGTTTGGAATTTGACGTGATGCTCCAGGGGCTGTTATATCAACTTGGGCTACTGTTGTGTTTCTAACTAGTCCTGTAGCCTTCTGTGTAACTAAGTTACATGGTTCATTTTAGGGTTTTTAAAAATATTGATCTTTGGCAACCACTACAGAAATTTTCTTATGAATCTTGTACATATGTTTGGATTTGCAAAAAAAAATTAGAAGTCATGGGATGAGTAGACTAGATCCCCCAAACTTAACAGCACAGTTGCTATATTCAAGAAACCCTAGATTCGATTCCAGTAGCACTTTAGAGACCAACAAGATTTTGGGGGTATAAACTCTTGTGCATCATGCAAATGCTAGCCTGGATGAATCACAAGCCAGAATTAAGATTGCCGGGAAAAACATCAACAACCTCAGATGTGCAGATGATACCACTCTAATGGCAGAAAGTGAAGAGGACCTAAAGAGCCTCTTGCTCAGGGTAAAAGAGGAGAGCGCAAAGGTTGGCTTGAAACTTAACATCAAAAAAACTAAGATCATGGCATCCGGCCCCATCACTCCTTGGCAAATAGAAGGGGAAGTCGTGGAAGCAGTGACAGACTTCATGTTCCTGGGATCCAAGATCACTGCAGACGGTGACTGCAGCCATGAAATTAAAAGACGCCTGCTCCTTGGGAGGAAAGCGATGGCAAACTTAGACAGCATAATAAAAAGTAGAGACATCACCCTGCCAACAAAAGTCCGCAGGGTCAAAACAGTGGTATTCCCAGTAGTACTGTATGGCTGCGAGAGTTGGACTAGAAAGAAGGCTGAGCACCGAAGAATAGATTATTTCGAATTATGGTGCTGGAGAAGACTCTTGAGAGTCACTTGGACTGCAAGGAGATCAAACCAGTCCATCCTAAAAGAAATCAACCCTGGCTGTTCCCTGGAAGGCCAGATTTTGAAGCTGAAGCTCAAATCCTTTGGCCACCAAATGAGAAGGGAGCACTCACTGGAGAAGACCCTGATGCTGGGAAAGATTGAAGGTCAAAGAAGATGGGGACGGCAAAGGATGAGATGGTTAGACAGTGTTATCGATGCAATGGACATGAAATTAAGCAAACTCCGGAGGACAACGGAAGACAGGAGGACCTGGCGTGATGTGGTCCATGGGGTCGTGAAGAGTTGGCCTCGACACTGCGACTGAACAACAATAGCTTTTGTGAATCATAGCTCCCTTTGTCAGATAGAAGGGAGCTTTGACTCTTGAAAGCTTACTCCCCCAAAATCTTCTTGGTCTCTAAGGTGCTACTGGACTTGAATCTACCTGTTCTACCGCAGGCGAACATGGCTACCTTCTGGAACTGTGTTGAAGAAGCAACAGAAATACATTAAAACTTTGAGGCTGGAAGGTTTCTTGGCCACGATAACCTCACTTCTTCTATGTATGTGAGAGAATGGGTCTATTCTTTCAGAAAGTCTCACATACACAGAACCAGCATGTAAGCCATGCAAGATTGTCCAGCATTTGACAAGGGAAAATGGATTAACTTGTGCATTAACATGCAGAGTTACTCTGCTAATCTGTGGCTTTGAAAGCAGAATTTTAGGGGGTCAATAAAACTGATTCCTTGTAATGTTGTAGATAAAGGTGGACATAGCTCTGATATCACCCAGCGAGTGATCTTAGATGAAAGGCAAAGCAGTTGCTTGGGAAGGCAGAATATCTTAGGCTGGCTGAGACTGTGAAAAGAGATCTCATGATCAAAGAACACACCAATGTCTTTCACCCCACAAACCTTTCGGGGAAACCTCTGCGGTTATAATTGAGCCATTTACTCTGTTAACTCTTGTTCCTTCCTCCTTTGCCAAAGTGTGAGTGACAACCCTGCAATGTACACTTCCTTGTGATCATTCCTGTGGATGGGCATCATATCAGTTGTGGTCCCAGCATTGCCCGCCTCTACTGTGCAAATATCTGAAGGGTCTTCACAGGGCAATCTATTCAGTATGTCAAGTGTTTGCTGAAATGTTCCGTTGTGTCTCAGACTCTAGACGCTGGCTTTCTGAACTTGCTCCATATTTCAAAAGTATTACCTGAGGTGTCAAGATCCAGTTTGGCTGCTTGTCTGTGACACATCAGAGCACTTGTGTGAATGAAGCCTAGGATGGCTTCCTTTTCACAGATGTCTGCTCACATCCAGGCTGCTGTTTTAGCAGACCTGAATTTTAAATCATAGCTCCCTTTGTCCACCAAATGGCAAGCAAGATTCTTCATTCAGCTATAGGGGATTTTTTCTTGTCTATCCTAGCCCTTACGAATGAAATTCTGGCCCCTGTGAAAACACTGTTGACTCAGGAAGACAAAATCCTCAATATGAGAACGGAAATTGTTCACAAAGGATGGGGCATCTCAGGGGCTACTAATCAGTGCAATTTCTCGCTCAAGGTAGACTTTTTGGAAAAGTTCAGAAAATAACCAGGGGAGGACTGCTCCATCTTACTAAACAAGGGCATCATCCAGCCAAAGTTGATCACTCTAAAGACTCAGTAATTTTAGTAAGAGTTAAGCACCTATTTAACTCTTTTCTATTGTAACCAAGAGGTTTTGAGGTGTTTAAGTTTGATTGGGCCTCACCCAATTTCCCTTACATGTAGCAGGAGCCCTTTCCATCTAGTAAGTAGATGTCTTCTGGGATACCTTTACTTTGCCTATTGAATGCCTTCAAAGCAACAGCAAATTAAGGGTAAAGAACATGAAATCTGGACTTAAAGAAGTGAAGGGAGAACATAGGGCTCTTGACAGCCAGTAAGCCATGAGAACCTTCTAGATCTAGAACTGTCTACAGAGATGGACTCCATTATGATATACCTAGGTGACATCATGAGGCTATTCACAGTTACTCTGAAGTCCCAACCATTATCAAGATTCCTCTGTAGTCAAACAAGATGAAGGCCCACAAATCACATGGTGGTTCTGTGCAGATCACCTTAAATACACAAATAGAGGGGCCATCAGGGTATTCGTTGGAATTTTAAATCAGAAGTGATATTTTGCGACTCAAGTGCTGTCTTCTATGTAATACTGTAAATACCCTTAAAAAGGAGCATCACAATATAATTTTGCTTGTCCTTCAAATTAAACGGGGGGCCAGGCCCAGAAAATTCCCATTTTCATGCCTTCTTAGGCAATACTGCAACATACTAAAAATAAGGCCCTCATAAAATCATTTTGCCTTTCCATTAAACTGGGTGTCACTGGTTGATACCATAAACACATGAAAGGAAAGTCATGGTATCAGTAGTGAACAATATTGGTGTTTGTGCATCGCGTAGGACAATGTAATTCTATTAACATAATCCTTGCGGATATCTTCCCTTTGAAACAGGGTCTTAAGTTGGCACCTCCCTTGGCACTACTGTAAATACATTCTGAAACAATATGGCCTTGGTTTATTTCACTTCTGTTTCCCGCTGACATGCTACGGATGCCAATAAAGGAATCACCGTAATTCCAGAGGATAGTCCTTGAAAAAGAGTCTGAAACTTGTATTGGAAGCCAGGCCACCCAAGTCTGACTGGAATCCAATGCATGCTCAGCTTGGAAGTAAGCCCCATGATTCAGCTCAGTTCAATGGGACTTAGTCCCTAATCAAAATGCACAAGAGTGTACTGCACTGATGTTACCAGAAAGACTTTTGGGAGCTCCTAGGACCTGCTCAGTAAGTCAGCAGTGAGACCCTCAGCTGGGCAGTTTATGGACCACCCAATTTTGGCAGGACTTTTGCCTTTAACGGGAGTCAGTCTCTATAGGATATGAAGCCCAGCAACCACGGGCTGGTCTACGCAAGTAGCATATTAACGCTGGTGCCCAAGGTGAGCACAGAAACATGGTCCTCCCCAGGGTGGACATGGGCCTGATGGCGTGGGAACTGCTGCTTGTATCGGAAAGTTTTCCCACAGGCAGAGCAGGCGTAAGGTTTCTCGCCCGTGTGGATTCTCTGATGTTTGACCAGTTTGGAATTGACATAGAATCCTCGGCCGCACTGGGCACATTTGTAGGGCTTCTCCCCGGTGTGGATTCTCTGGTGCTCAATGAGGGAGGAGCTCTGGGAGAAGCACTTCCCGCACTCCTCGCACCGGTAAGGCCGCTCCCCGGTGTGCACCCGGTTGTGTGAGACCAAGTGGGTCTTCTTCTTGAAGCATTTCCCGCAGAGAGGGCAGGGGAAGGGCTTCTCCCCCGAATGAGTGCGCTCGTGCTTCAGGAGATTGGAACTAAGGGAGAAGCGCTTCCCGCAGAGGGTGCAGGAGTAAGGCTTCTCTCCTGAGTGGGTGCGCAAGTGCTTGACCAGGTTGGAGGTGCGACTGAAGGCCTTCCCGCACTCCTGGCATGGGAAGGGTGTCTCCCCGGTGTGGGTGCGCTGGTGCTCAGTCAAGGCCGAACTGCGGCTGAAGCCCCGTCCGCACTCTGGGCAGGCGAAGGGTTTCTCGCCAGTGTGGATCCTCTGGTGCCCCATCAGCGTGGAGCTCTGGGAGAAGCGTTTCCCGCACACGTTGCACACGAAGGGCCTCTCCCCTGTGTGGATCCTCTGGTGTTCAATCAGCACCGAGCTCTGCGAGAAGCTCTTGCCACACTCGGTGCAATGGTAGGGCTTATCCACTGGCCTGCGGCTGGTGGGGGGAGGAGGGGGCGGTTCCAAGATCCCCAAAAGGTTGATAAAGCCTGGAGGATCGTGGGAAGCCTCTTTGGACTGGCGCCTTCTCAGCTGGCTTCTCCACCGTTCTTCCTCACTTCTGCAGACACTGGGGATCGTTGAAATACTCGGCGTGTGAAGTTCTGTCTCCCTTGTGCTTCTGCTTTCTCGGTCTCTGAATTGTCCTCCTGGGCTGCACTCACTCCCTGACACCATCTCTCCCTGTTCAGGACTTGGCGGGGTTTCCAGCAACAACTCCTCCATCTCTTCTTCTTCTTCCTCCAGTACCTCCTCTGAGAGATCGTCTGTCTCTTGACTTCCAAACACAGCATCTTTTAGAGTGAAAACAGAAATGGGATCTGCTGAGGAAGTTGAGCAAAACTGTTAAGGATATCACAATCTTACTTTTGACCATACTGAAGCCAGGTTATCTGTCCCAATGACCCGTCTGCATGGGAAGCTACAGACAGGTCAACTGGTCAGACTCTTCCATTGACCTGCAAGGTTCTCCATGTTCCAGACGTTTCTCAGAGAAGAGCACAAATAGCTTGATATGGCACAAGGTCAGGATAAGGTCTGATTTAAACATGCCGAGTAGTTGCGTCGCCCAAGCATAGTTTAAACAAGACATGCATAACATCCCGTGGGCACATTCTTTTGCCTCAAACAACCTCACGTTTAAATCCGGCATCAGGAGGACTCTACCATGTCAGGAACATGTGGATCAGCCATTAGATCAGTGGCACGGAAAGGATGCCACAACTTTCCACGGATTGGACCCCACAGCTCCAAAACCTGTCACTGGAAAGTCTTATTGCAAGAGCAGCCATCTGGCTGGCTAATTTGTTTTATGTAGGGGAAGGAGTTGAGGGAGTAGAATTTTCAAGCTGAAGTAACAGTTGAATGCTTTTTCTGGAAAGCTCATGTTGTGTTTGCGAGGGAGTTCTATGTCTCTGAATAGAGGGAGGCCCTCAAACTGTCTTACCTTTTAAAAGTGAGCCACTAGAGGTGCTGCCCTTTCTGGAGAATTGGGGCCACCTATCCACCTCCCATTATTCTTGGGGGAACACTGAAGGCCCACTGTTCAAGTCTCAGTTGCGTATGTAAGTGCCGTCCAGTCGCAGCCGACTAATGCAACCCTAGCAAGGGGCTTCCAGGGAAAGTGGGAAGCAGAGGAGGTTTGCCATGGCCTTCCTCTGCGGACTCTGCCTTGGTGGTCTCCCACCCAAGTACCAACCAGTGTTCCCTCTAAGCTGAGTTGGTGTGAGCTAGCTCACAGTTTTTTAGCCTCCAGCTCATACATTTTTGTCTCAGCTCAGGAAGGATGTGGCTACAGAGCGAACTAATTGATGCAGCAGTCAAATCGCTCGCTCACAACGTTAATGGCAGTAGCTCACAAAGTAGAATTTTTGCTCATAAGACTCCACAAGTTAGAGGGAGCATTGGTACCAACCCTGTTCAGCTTCCAAGATTTTATGAGGTCAGACTATACTATGCTGCTTTCCCTCCAAAGTCTCAGCTGCAGCGGCCCAAATCCTAGTACATGCCTTGGCATAAAATGTTGCTACCAATTCAGACCAAGACTTAGAATACAACATACCTGTTTCTCTTCTTCTCTGTGGATTATAAAGCACTGATAAGAGTAACAGTGGAGAGTATCCTTTGTAGATCATTTTGATTTTATTTCACTCATGGTCACTGTAGTTTAATTGGATACATTTACAGTGCCATTCTAAGCAAAATGCCACCCTTTCAAGTCCACTGATTTTAACTACTTCGGACGACACTCTTATTGGAATGACCTTCCCCCCGTCATTTCTGGGCCTACTGTGAAAAAGTCGGGCGTGAGGGTACATATTGATATGTGTTAATGTCTGAAATAATTGTCAGATTTAATTTCTTTATACTCTGTTGATCAGAGCAAATTGAACTGTATGTGATTATTTCAAATGAAATGAGCTTTATTTTTTTAAAAAATACATGTGAAGGAAAGTGCAATATCCGGGTAACTGGAACATTGACCTGGGAGTTGCCAGTACTTTTTTCTACTCTGACACTTGTTCTTTCACTTCGTCACCTCTGGACACGATCTCAAAGTAGCTAATAGCAGCTCCAGGAGCGACAGACTTACTGCACATTCCTAAGAACAAGTTCTTGGGACTAGGCCCCACTGAACAGACCTCAGTACATCTGCTTAAGATTGCTCTTTCAGGAACCAAAGGTAGTTTTCATGAACCAAAGCAACATTGACAAGCACTGGGGAGGGACTGTGCTTCAGTAGTAGAGCATCTGCTTGGCATGCATAAGGTCCCAGGTTCAATCCCCGGCACCTCCAGTTTTTTTTAAAAAAAGGACCAGACAGTAGGTGATGTGAAAGACCTCTGCCTGAGAACCTGGAGAGCTGCTGCCAGTCCGAGTAGACAATACTGACCTTGATGGACCAAGGGTCTGATTCAGTATAAGGCAGCTTCCTGTGTATACACGTGTGAAGTTCTAGGGAGTTACAATAGGGTTAATCTTTCCCTGTCACTCATCTAATGCTTGTTATGAGATTGTGGCCGAGCACTGTCATTCCTTTTTTGGTGCCTTCCTTTTATTGTTCCAAACTACTCCAGCTCCGCAGAACATAACGGGGGTCTCCTTTTCTGAATATTCCTGCTACCCAGCTCCACGGAGTCCCTTGTTTTTAGTCTCAGTGAGGGCTATACAGGAATGAAAATTATTCCAATCATAGCTTTTGTTGCAGGAGCTATTTTGGTTAACGGACCAACCTTTAAAGTTGCAGAAAAACAACCTGAAGAAGAGTTCTGTGTGTCTCAGAGGTTTGCTATGTATCAATACAATTGCTCACATGCACAATTCCCTTTAATCCTAGGCATTCCATTCAACTTGTGCAACATCACACAGACACATAGTTTCTGTTCTGAACAGCTCCATCTGAAGAAGATTTTGGTACAAATCAGAAATCTCTGGCCTCTTACATTTTGACACGCATCAGCCATAATGAAAGGAATCACCTCACTTCTATTTTTAATCTGGGGGTCAAATACCAGATCAGGGACATCTTGCTTCCTAACACAGATCTGTTCTCCAGTCTTACCTGTGTCTCCAGATCTCTCCCACTCCTCTGTCTCTTGCAAATCCTTCTGTTCCATCCTGGGCAGCTTCACTGGATCCTAGTCAATCTGAAGAAGCTTTTTGCAAATCCCCCCTCCTTCCACCCGCCCAAAGACAGAAGAGAGCTCAACCTCAGTGCATCGGACAGTTATAACAGTCCCATGGTTTGCAGATCGGTCGTGCCTGCAGAGCGGCAGAGGGAACCCACTGATGATGTCACATCCTCACACCAGTTCACATGATGCAGGGGGGATCAAAGGGAGAGGGGAGGAAGAGGAATGCTGGAGGCGGTTGCTAGGGAACCAGAAGAGACACACAAGGCGGGGGGGGGGGCGAGAGGAAGCGAGGGCGTTCAGTTCCTCTAAGGTCCGATAACTTGTGCTTAGAGCCTGATAAAGACGACGAGCGGGAGTATTTATCAGTCTAAATCATCTCTCCGCTTCCCACCCATGATCTCTGAAGTGGTTTCCGAAAAGAAAGTAAATAATCCCAAGATAAAATCTAAATGAAAGCAGGCTCAAATAAGTAGCAGCATGGCCAGTATCCTTGTGTGTGTGTGTGTGGGGGGGGGGGACATACACCCATAAACAATTTAGTAGGTTTGCCAACTCCCAAGATGGGAGGTTCCTAGAGAGCCAAGGAGGACAGAGCCTGAGAACAAGAAGAAGCTCAGCAAGGACGTGATGCCAGAGTCTGCCTTATGAAGCTGCCATTTCAATAGAATCGCAGAGTCGGAAGGGGTCATAGAGGCCACGTAGTCCAACCCCCTGCTCAATGCAGGATCAGCCTAGAGCATCCCTGACAAGTGTTTGTCCAGCTGCTGCTGCTGCTTAAAGACTGCCAGTGAGGGGGAGCTCACCACTTCCCTAGGCAGCTGATTCCACTGTTGTACAACTCTTACTTTAAAAAGGTTTTCCCTCAGATCCAGCCGGTACCTTTCCACCCTTAATTTAAACCCATTATTGTGAGTCCTCTCCTCTGCTGCCAACAGGAACAGCTCCCTGCTCTCAAAAAGTGACAGCCCTTCAAATACTTCAAGAGAGCAATCCTGTCCCCCCTCAACCTCCTCTTCTCCAGGCTAAACATTCCCAAGTCCCTCAGCCTTTCCTCATAGGGCTTGGTCTCCAGGCCCCCAATCATCCTTGTCACTCTCCTCTGTCCACATCCTGTTTGAAGTGAGGCCTCCAGAACTGCACACAGTACTCCAGGTGCGGCCTGACCAATGCAGTGTACAAGCAGGCCTATGACATCTTGCAGTTTGGATGTTACGCCTCTGTTGATACACCCCAAGATCGCTTTAGCCTTTTTTGCCACTGCATCAGACTTGCTCATATTCAACTTCTGGTTCACCTGTACCCCAAGATCTTGTTCACACACACTGCTACCCAGAAGTGTATCCCCCCATGCAGTATGCATGTTCCTCGTTTTTGTTACCCAGATGTAGCGCTTGGCACCTTATCCTTGTTAAATTGCATCTTGTTCACATCCACCCATTACTCCAGTCTGTTCAGATTTCATTGAATTCTAAATCTGTCTTCTGGTGTGTTCGCTGCTCCTCCCAATTCGGTGTCATCTGCAAATTTAATGAGTAGCCCCTCCACACCCTCATCCGGATCATTTATAAAAATATTGAAAAGTACCAGACCCAGAACTGAGCCCTGTGGTTCCCCACTGGACACTTCCCTCCATTCAGATGAAATGCCATTGACAACTACTTTTTGAGTGTGGTTCTCCAACCAGTTCCCTATCTATCCTAGAGTCCAGTCCACAGTCCCCTAGTTTACCCATCAGAACATCATGGGGAACCCAGGAGGAAAAAATATTTCTAAAATGTATAAGGTGTTGTTAAAATGGTATACTGAAGATGAAACTGTTAAAGAACAGATGTTAAAATGGGCTATTAATATGAATAAGGAAGTGGATATGGAAACTTGGGAATATTTGTGGAAAAACTCTATTAAGATCTCGACATGTACTAATGTTAAAGAAACCTTTCCCTTCCCCTCCCCACAACAGACACCCTGTGAGGTGGGTGGGGCTGAGAGCACTCTGACACAAACTGCTCTTTTTTAAGGACAGCTGTGCCAGAGCTTGTGACTGACCCAAGGTCACATCAGCAGGTGCAAGTGGAGGAGTGGGGAATCAAACCCGGTTCTCCCAGATTAGAGTCCGCACACTTAACCACTACACCAAACTGGCTCTTTACTGAAATCCAGGGAAACAACATCGACAGCATTCCTTCAATCCAGTGAGCTCACCACTCGATCAAAGACGGAAATGAGGTTGGTCTGGCAGGACCTGTTGGGGACAAATCCATGCTGACTTCCCCGGATCACCCAGTTGTCCTTTAGATGCTCGCAGAGCGATCCCTTGAAAATCTGCTCCAGTATCTTCCCTGGGACAGAGGTCAGATTGGCTTGTAGTTTCCTGGGGCATCCCTCCTCCCTTTATTGAAAATTGAAAACTGGGATAACATCTGCCCTCCTCCAGTCTTGTGGCACGTCTTCTGTCCTCCAAGAGGTCTGGAAGATGATGGACAAAGGCTCTGCAAGCTCTCTAGAAAGTTCTTTGAGCACTCTTGGGTGCATACCATTTGGCCTGTACTCATTCAATGCAGCCAGGTGCTTCTCGACTACCTCTCTAACGACCTTTCTCCATGGGAACCGATTTCTGTAAGTCTGGAGAGCTGCTGTAGCCCTGGGAGAATGCCACATCCCACCTGGAGGCTGGAAACCCTACGATGCAGTCGTATTTCACTTGGAAAGACAGAACGTTTTTTACCTGCCACTGAAAAGACGGTGGCATGCACCCAACCATGTGATTCCTCTGTCAGAACAGCACATCTGTTTGCGAAAGAGCAGGCTGAGATTTCTCTTTGTCCCCCCCCCCCATTTCCCCCCCTCTACACTGTTCTTGAGGGTCCACTAACCACCAGGAACAGAAGGGAAGGGAAGAAGAAGAAGAAGAAGAAGAGACTGGATTTATACCCCGCCCTTCACTTGGAGTCTCAGAGCGGCTTACAACCCCCTTTCCCTTCCCCTCCCCACAACAGACAACCCTGTGAGGTAGGTGGGGCTGAGAGAGCTCTGACACAAACTGCCCTTTTTCAAGGACAGCTGTGCCAGAGCTTGCGGCTGACCCAAGGTCACATCAGCAGGTGCAAGTGGAGGAGTGGGGACTCAAACACGGTGCTTAATGATGTCCGCAGATTGTTGGACACACGGCAATAAAGGGGGCGGAAACCAGACAAATATGCTGGAGAAGAAGGCATTTCATTCTGAGAGTTCCCTGATAGGAAACTCCCTGTTCCTAGTAGCCACACATCCAAGCTTCAAAGATGAGATGGCAGAGATCGGTTCCACTGGAGAAAATGGTGGACTCCATGGCATTATGCTTTGCTGAGGTCCCTCCCCTTTCTAAACCCCGCCCCGCTCACCAGATTTCCAGGAAATCCCCAAACTGAAGCTGACAACCCTACTCAGTTGAGCCCAGAACAGAGGCAAGATCATACAAAGACAGGCAGGTCTTCAGAGACCAAGTTCTTGCCCCTGCAGGGTTTTCTAGACCAGCACTTTAAACTGCCCAAACTGGAGGCCTATGGACTTGCCACCATTTCTTCTCCAACCAGCACATTGTTAACAGTCGTCGAAAGGCATTCCATGGCATGTTGAATATACAGCACATCCTTATATCCACTTAGACCACTGGTTCACCTAGCTCTGCTCTTGACTGGCAGTGGCTCTCCAGGGTCTCAGGCCAAAAACGGCCTTTCCCAACCTCAGGCCCCTTAAATCTTTCAACCAGAGGAAGCCGGGATCAAACCTCCGGTCTTCTGTGCGCAAAGCATGTGCTCTACCACACAGCCACTTCCTCCTTTGCTGCTGCCTGCCTGCCTCTTGTGCAATGGTAAAAGAGGAAGTGGTGGCAAAGCGGAAAACGGCAGCAAACTCAGCAAGATTTTTGCTTCTCACGTGGCCCAAAACAAAGCAACCAATGTCACCTTTCGTTTATGGCACCCCATGAAATAATAACTGTCATATTTATGTCAGAATGACAAACCTTTCCACCCAACCAGTGGCCATCTCACGTGTTCTGGCCACTGGTATTGCTTGTTTTTTGAGCTGCTAAGTCCGAGAAGGACTGGAGAGCTAAGAGAAGGTGGCGGCTCATTTGGATATGCTGATTCACTGAACTATAGGGACAGTCCCCTTAACTAATATAACCTGCTTTTAAAAATAAAGCCAGTCCCAAGATCACAGTATCTCTGAGCATCAGTTGTACCTTTAACTTGAAAGGAAAATGCCTTTTTTAAAAACTGACATTAAGGAGCATTTGTTCTGCACATCCAATGTAAAGAACATTCCTGCCAACCACATAAGAACATAATAGAAGCCAATGTTGGATCAGGCCAATGGCCCATCCAGTCCAACACTCTGTATCACACAGTGGCCAAAAATACCAGGGGCCATCAGGTGGTCCACCAGTGGGGCCAGGACATTAGAAGCCCTCCCACTGTTGCCCCCCCCCCAAGCACCAAGAATACAGAGCATCCCTTGTCCCAGACTGAGAGCTCCTATTTATACCTTGTGGCTAACAGCCACTGATGGACCTCTGCTCCATATGCTTATCCAATTCCCTCTTGAAGCCGTCCATGCTTGTAGCCGCCACCTCCTGTGGCAGTGAATTCCATGTGTTACTCACTCCTTGGGTGAAGAAGTACTTCCTTTTATCTGTTCTAACCCGACCGCTCAGCCATTTCATGGAGTGCCCACGAGTTCTTGTATTGTGAGAAAGGGAGAAAAGTACTTCTTTCTCCACCTGCTCTATTCCATGCAAAATCTTTTTTTTTAAAAGATGTTTTAAGATATCCTTTAAAAAAATCACTGTGCAATTGGGACAACTACGGTGAGCCAAGTAACTGGGAGAATAACATTTATTTTTTATTTATAATGAAGAGAGTTTAGGTAACATACAATCAGTTCACAAATGAAGATTCCTCCTACCCCCACCCCGCCCAGGACAGTGGTATCTGCCTTAAAAAAAAAAGAAGAAGAAGTATTTCAGGGATGTGTGCCAGCAGAAGAGGAAATGCGCTCCACCGCAGAGGCTGTCCAAAGGACCCAAGCTGATGTCCCTGGATTGGATCTAAACCTCTTTTCTTCGGGTTAAAAAGAAAAGGCAGAAGCTGGCAAAGTGTATGCTGGGGGATCATGGGACCTGCACGGATGAAAAGGCACAGGGGACGGGGGCCGAAGTAAGGAGGAACATTGAGAACAAAATCTGACTGGATCCAACCCCTTGCTAACAGGAAAGGTTTGGATAAGAAAGGGCGGGACAGTATCTGAACAGCACAACAAAAGTTTGGCAGTGGCTCAGGATGTGAAGAATCCAGGTATCTCCCTGCCATGGTTAGTACTTGGATGGGAGACTCCCCCTGGGAGACTCCCCCAAAGGAGTCCAGAGTCACGACACAGAGGCAGGTAAAACCACCTTTGTTAGTTCCTTGCCATAAGTTGGTTGTGGATTGGTGGCACGCAGTTATTAATAACAGATCTAGGGCAGGTAACATTTTGTGGCCCTAATGCTTGGGGCGGGGGGGATTCTGCAACATCTACCTGTGAAGATGCTGGTGCATGCCCAACAAAATGGAGGATGGAAGAGATGAGGACTGTCCTTGGCCAAACATGCTTGGAGCAAGCCAAGCCACAGCGGTCTTGCCAGCATCACAGGGATTCCCCATGGACTCAGCCGGTGGCTGTGTGTGCCTGGGAGGTGATGACGGGAGTAATCCACGCCGGCTGCCTTCTCCTGCACTGCTGTCCCCAGCTGGTGCCCTGGTTTCCTGGGCAGAAATCTGGCCCTGGGTGCCAAGCGAAATAACCTGGTGTGCCACAGTCGGCACGCTTGCTCGGTGGTTGTCTACCCTGCCATAGGTGACCAGGGGTGAGCATGATACCCATCAGAGAACAATGCGGACTTGGCCAGGGTGCTGACGTTCATCCACTGAGTGCTGGAACTGAAGGGGAAAGGCTATGGAGGGGCTGTGGCTCATTGGCAGAGCATCTACTTGGCATGCGAAAGGTCCCAGGTTCAATCCACAGCACCTCCAGTCAATGCTCCCTCTAAGCTGTGGGGTCTTGTGAGCAAAAATTCTACTTTGTGAGCTACTGGAATTAAAGGTGTGAGCAAGCGATTTGGCTGCTGCACAAATCAGTTTGCTCTGGAGCCTTCCTTCCTGAGCCAAGACAAAAAGGTGTGAGCCGGAGGCTGAAAAACTCACACACACACGCTAGCTCACACTAACTCAGCTTAGAGGGAACCCTGCCTCTAGTTAAAAGGTCCAGGCAGCAGGTGATGTGAAAAACCTCTGCCTGAGAGCCTGGAGAGCCGCTGCCAGTCTGAGTAGACAATACTGACCTTGATGGACCAAGGGTCTGATTCAGCGTACAGCAGCTTCCTACGTGTGCTCATGTGGAGAGCTGCAAATGATTCAGAACCCCCTTATATTTGGGGTGGAGAAGGAAAGATGTTGCCTACCACATGGTTATGCGCTAAAACCCCCCAGACCAGATGACTCACGTCAGTCAGACCAGAGCAGCAGTAATCTGATGCCTGGGTTGATGGGCCCAAGGGAAACTACTCGATTCAAGTGGCAAAAACTGGTAGAACTGCAGCCTCTGAGGGTCCCGGGCCACAGCTCTACAGGGGCCAATAGTTGCGAGAGAAGGAGAGCAAGAAGGGAAGCAAGCCTGAAGAAGAGCTACCTATGCTTTCTCAGACACTTGTAGGATAGCCGTTGTCTCCGCCCAGGGGCTGAGAGCAGTTACCGATTCTCCCTCTTCCGAATGCACTTGTTTCTGGTGACGGGTGAACTGGGGCTTGTACCGGAAAGCTTTCCCGCAGACCAGGCACTCATACGGCTTCTCTCCCGTGTGGATTCTCTGGTGCTTGATGAGGTTGGAACTCACGCAGAAGCTCTTCCCGCAGTCCGCACACTTGTAGGGCTTCTCGCCTGTGTGGATCCTCTGGTGTTCGATGAGGATGGAGCTCTGGGAGAAGCACTTCCCGCACTGCTCGCAGCGGTAGGGCCGCTCCCCGGTGTGCACCCGATGGTGGGACACCAGGTGGGTCTTCTTCTTGAAGCATTTCCCGCAGAGGGCGCAAGGGAAGGGCTTCTCTCCAGAGTGGGTGCGCTCGTGCTTCAGGAGGTTGGAGCTGAGGGAGAAGCGCTTCCCGCAGAGCGAGCACGTGTAGGGCTTCTCGCCGGAGTGGGTGCGCAGGTGCTTGACCAGGTTGGAGGTGCGGCTGAAGGCTTTCCCGCACTCTCGGCATGGGAAGGGCGTCTCCCCTGTGTGGGTGCGCTGATGCTCCGTGAGGGTGGAGCTCCGGGTGAAGCCCCGCCCGCACTCTGTACACGTGTAAGGCTTCTCGCCCGTGTGGGTGCGCTGGTGCTCCACCAGGGTGCTGCTGCGACTGAAGCTCTTCTCGCACTCACTGCAGGTGAAAGGGCGCTCCCCCGTGTGGATCCTCTGGTGCTCTATCAGGTTGGAGCTCTGTGAGAAGCTCTTCCCGCAATCGGTGCAGTGGAAGGGCTTCTCCAGCACGCGCCGGGTCGCGGTGGCGGCTGGCGGCTCTTCCACGATGCCCAGAATGTTGATGTAGCCCCCCAGACCTGGCGCGTTGGAGCGCCTCCGCCGATGTCTGAACGGTGGGGGAGTCACCTGTGGCTTCTCTTCGCTCTTGCAGGTGTCGTGGAGGTTCTGAGCAGCGCTTTCGAGGGGCGACGCATTCTCAAGAAACTCCGTTTTCGCCTCCATCATCTCGTCATCTGCGTAGAAAACAAGAACTTTCTCAGAATCACAGGGACTTCCGCATTGAAAATGCATTAATGCTGTTCCTCACTTTTATCAAGAACCCGAGAATTCCTACGATCAGTCAGATCTCTTGTCCTCCTATTTCAGGGTCCTCTGCTCAGTTAACTTCATTCCGTTAGAAAGTTAAACATGCCCTGCTTGTAAATTTCTGAAAAACAGTGGCTAAAACTCATGGATCCCTGGAAGCCCCACAAAGTGATTTAGACCAGTCTGTAGCACCAAATGTGTAAGGAGACTGTGGCTATGCAGTGCCAAGGGAAAAGTAACTGCACATGTGTAAGTACTGGAACGTGTGTAGCACCTTATTAACACTACACATTTTTTTATTTTATTTTACTTCATTTCTACCCCAACAGGGACCCAAAGCAGCTTACATCATTCTCCTTTCCTCCGTTTTTTCTCACAACAACCCTGTGAGGTAGGTTAGACTGAGACTATGTGACTGGCCCAAGAGCCCCCACGTGAGCTTTCATGGCAGAGCAGAGAACAGAACATGGGTTGCCACGACACCGCACTGGCTCTCACATGTTCCAGAACTGGACACTGGTTCTGAAAACAGGTTTTAAGCTCAGTCCCGGTGGATCCTGGCACTATTTGAGTCCGACACCTGCCACCCAATACAGAACTGAGCTTAAAAAAGAAAGTTACTAAACGCTGGTGATTTGGAGACATCTTTATGTCTTTCCTTTCTGTTCTCCCAAGCTGCCTCGCTGCTTCTGAGAAAACAAGGTTGCACTTACCTGTAACTGTTGTTCATCGAGTGGCCTTCTGTGCAGTCCCAGGCCAGCCACGGAAAAGACTTCCAAGCTTTCTAATAGACTAGGAGCGCCCCCTCCTCCCTCTGGCGCTTTCCCGCCAAAACGCTCACATGACCAGGAGGAGGGGCGCTACGCCCTCAGTTCTCTTTTTGCCGCCACGGAGAGATCATCTCCACTGCTGTTCTCTGTGTTTTTCCTCAGTTTTGAGACTGAGGAGATTTTTTTCTCTCTCAACAGTTTTTATTCAAGTGAACAATTAAATATGTCTAAAGAAGAAAAATGTTTGGTGGATTTCCACTGTGTCATTATGACTCAAAAGGGTGCTGATAAACAGCCATTCTCTGTGCCTTGGCTGCCTAGGGGTTCACACAGCAGAGCTGCCGGCTCTTGCTGTCCCCGTTTCCCCTGAAGGCACGTGTGGAAAGAGCTGGACTCATAAGTAGGCTTGCCAAGTCCCCCTGGGGGACGGGGAAAGCCCCGCCCCAGAGGCCCGTTTCCTGCCGCCGGCGGATCGGGCCCCGGGGGGAACTCCACCCCGACGTGCACGTCACCAGGAAGTGACGCGACCACGCCGGGCATGCTGGGGGCAGGGCCACAGTCATCCGAGGGAAAACTCTATGGTTTTCCCTCGGATGGTCGTGGCCCCGCCCCCAGCGTCGTCACGTCACTTCCTGGTGACGTGGATGTGGCGCGTGCGCGCGAAGCTTGCACACGCGCGGTCCGGGATCAACCCGGAAGTCCCCTGCTCCGGAACAAGGTGAGACTTGGCAACCCTACTCATAAGAGCTCTCTTCAAAGGCTTCCTGGTGAGGAGGGGTGGACAAAGAGCCTGGCTGAAATGGCCCTCTTAGGAGGTCGCCTGTGAGCCCAGCAGCCAGATGATGGCCTATTCCCCCTCTGCTGAGGTGTGTGCACAAAGAACCTGGCTGAAACGGCCCTCTTAGGAGGTCAACATCCCAGTTATTTAAAAGCACCAAACCCTGAAGCAGAATGAATTATACAAAGCTAGGCATACTTATTTTCAAGGCTGGTTGGGATTGCACAATATCGGCACCCAGGCTGCAGAATATGCCTTCTGAGACAGTCTGAGGGACACAAACTGTGCACGTCTGAAAATATCCTATCAAAGGAAAGAGAGCATCACATCCATTGGCAGTTTCACTCATTTCTTACCTGGACAAACTTTGATCCTTGAAATATCCACTTTTTCAGAGGCCCGAAGTTCTGGGACATTTTCACTGCCTTCACTTTGAGCCATCCAAAAGACCAAGGCAAACTGTGCTGAATCGAAAACCTGCTTGTGAAAGATGGAGATTTTATTCACTCTCTTTTCGAGAGGCTCTAGGCTGTATGTCAACATGAGAATTATTGCTATACAAACACACACACACACACAGCCACAAATAAACATCTTCCCAGAATATATAGCCCTCAGAAATACACATACACACACACGCTGCCACAAATAAGCATCTTCCCAGAATATATAGCCCTCAGAACTCTTAATCCTGTTATACAGATAATTCCAAATCATTAAAATAATTGGATAACAATCAAAATACCTAAAACTGGCACTGAGGTAGATGTCAGATAAACAGGACTTAATTTGAGCCTGCAAAGGTGTAAGACATTAACCGAGCACACCCAGAACACCCCGATAAGCATCACTGTAACTTTGGACATTAACCGAGCACATCCAGAACACCCTGATAAGCATCACTGTAACTTTGGCTACTCTACTTTTAGTGCTATTTTAAAAATTAATTTGTGCTTTTCTCTTTTTTAAAAAATGAGCTTGGACAGACCAAGGAAAAATAACAATGGTCTGCTACAGTACCAGGCCTTCGCTTGAGCAGGATTTAACCCCAGAATTTGGCTTCAATGCCAAGACTCAGCCCTGAGCAGGATTTAACCCCTGGATCTGGCTTCAGTGCCACAACTCAGCCCTAAAACATGGGCATTAACTAACTGTGCATGCTAAACGAATTTATACTCTTCTGAGCCCAATGATTTCAATGGACCTAGAAAAATGTGACAGTTCAGGATTGCACTGACAGTGTTTCTGAGCATGCAAAGAGTGCATTTCCTTTGCTAAATGAGGTCATTAAACTCTCAAGCATCTGGGATTCAGGGGAAGTGCTTTCTGGATCAGAGGGTGTGACTTCCATGCAGGTCTGAATCCACAAAGAAGTGTGTCAATGCATGACAATCTGGGGGGGGGGAACTAATCAAATCAAAATGTACTACAGCAGGTTACTGGATAGACGAGGATGCCTCCGCCTGTCGCTTTGTTCTGTACACCACCTGTGGCTAACAGACTGCCTGAACTTTCCTAATACTGGCTGAGGGGGCAATGTAAAATGGAAGCTTGTGCTTTCTGACAGCACCTCAGAGCACCCGAGTCACTGCGAGGACAGTGCAGTCCAGATTAGTAAAATAAAGGTAAAGGTTCCCTTGCTCGAAAGCCAGTCGAATCCGACTCTAGGGTTGCGGTGCTCATCTCCGTTTCAAAGCCGAAGAGCCAGCGCTGTACGAAGACATTTCCGTGGTCATGTGGCCAGCATGACTAAACACCAAGGCGCACGGGCAGCTGTTAACTAACCAGATTAGGGAAGAACAAAAACTCGCCAACTAGAAGCAAAGCATGAATTGGCTCTCACCGTTAAAGAGAGAAAAAGAGGCGGGCAGATGGGGGTGGGTGGTGGCGGCAAAGAAATGGTTTGGGGAGACGGAATAAAGCAACATCAAAGATATTGCGAGGAAGGTAGGAAGGGTTCAGTCTCGAACAGGACTGGCACGATTCCTGCCCTCCGCGAGGGAGAACCGGACACACCGCCTCCATCACGCAGACCACGCGGAAGGGTGAGAAGACGAGATGGGGCTGGGGAAGCCAGAGACAGCGTGGAAGGGCAGCGTGGGAAAAGAAAAGGAATTCCCAGCAGAGAAGCCTGCTTGGACACTAACCCCCCGGCCTGAAGTGACTGCAGCGCAGGGCAAGAAGAGGAGCAGAGTAGGAGGAACCACAAACCACCCCCCTCCCCCATCCCATTTGCAGGGTTCGAGGCTACCGCCAAGCGGGTCTCCCTGCCCTCCTCCTGCTTTCTCCCCCCACCCCCCGCCTCTCTTTTGTCTCCCAGTTGCAAGCCCAGGAACCGGCGCCACCCACCCAGCAAGGATCGGGGGCCACGCGGCCGGCCTCCCTCGCGCTCTTCTCACCCGGGGGCTGCAGCGGCTCACCAGGCTTCCCGGCCGACCCAGACTGCAGGCGCAGGAGACTGTGTGCCCCCAGGAAGGCCGTCCCCGGGAAACCCCGTCCCGGCAGCGGCAGTTCCCCTCTGCTCAGGCAAGCGCCGGCCAGCCCTTCCCTTCGCCAGGCTGCAAATCAAGACTGCCGCGGAGGAAAGAGGCCGGGCGGGCACAAGGCGCCGGTGTGGGCAGATTTACCTGCGGGCTAGTCAGTGGCTGGAAAAACTCGTTATAGGGTTGCACGGTTTTCTCCCGGGTTCCTACCTAGACGTTAGCCTCGACGCGTGTGTTCAGTACAAAGTTGGCGTTGCCGCTGCCAGCTGCAGGTTGGAAATTCTTGGAGAATTTTTTTTGGGGGTGGGGATTACAGCCTGGGAGGGTGGCTTTTGAGGAGGGGACCTCAGTGGGCTATAATGCTATACAGTACACCGTCCAAAGCAGTCATTTTCTCCACGGGAACGGATCTCTACTGTATGAAGATCAGTTGCAATTTCTGAGCGATCTCCAGGCTCCCCCTAGAGGTAGGCAACCGTACAACAGGGAGGTGTGTCTTCCGTCTGAGTAGGAGAAATCGGTGGTTTTAGACTGGAATAAACCTACATGGGATCGCCCCGGGGGAGCTGCCCAATGCATATCCCCCAAGGATTACAGTTGGGATGTTTCCTCACCCAAAGTCAGGACATAATAAAACTAAGGACAGCGAATGCCTGCCAATACATGATTGCCCATAGGGAGCAATGGGGAGCATGCTTGCCTTACGAAATAATGAAGAGTACGTCGCTTGCCCATAAGGAATAACGGAGGGCACGCTTGCACAGTACAGAAGGACAACAACAAAGGTTTCTGAAATCGTCCGTGCCAGGCTCGTGTGTTTTCTTTAAGCACAGTTATTTATTTCAGCAAGAAATGGAATTGAGGCTTGCAGGCTAGAAGAAATGCGGAAGGTATAACGGCCTTCACCATTGTACAGAGATCATTCAAGTCAGCCTTTTAGGATCACTATTCCCTTTTTATATACGGACAGCAAGCACGTACCCACAGCGGGCGCGCCCTCGCATTTTTACGGAAATGACTGACGCGTTGCCATTTCCTTGCATATCGTCCTCCTTCCCGGAGGCGGTCAAGGCGGAGAGTAAGGAAAGAAAGTAGATGATTTCCTGGAAGTCGGACTAAACGTCTCCACAGCTGAGTCTTCAGCCACTAGAAAGCAGTACCGGCACTGAGCTGTCGCCTGTTGCTTTTCAGGGCTATGAGGGTTTTTTGCCATGACGATTTCTCAGCATTCCCCTTTTGTTTTGGAAGAACCCACTCCATTCAACAAATGAATTCATGCTGATCCGACTGACCTTGTAAGTATCCCACAAGACATTCTGTTGCCCGAGACAGGAAGTCCCATTGGGATAGAAATATAACAACAATTATAACAATACATCTTAAAATTCCATAGAAAAATTATGAATTCTAAACTCCAAAACAAACAAATAAATAATAAAATTCCTGATACAACAGAGGTGATGATTCTGCTCAAGAAGGTTGACATTTTGAAGGGTATTGTGCTACCTGCATTTGATGGTGTTCAACGGTCTCTTGCTCAACAGAATCTAGGGGTTATACTCAGCCCCACAATACTGCTGGAAAAGCAAGTTAATTCAGCTGCAAAATAAAAAGTTTTCTTCTATCTTCACTTCGTCTGGAGGATAGCTCCCTACTTTGATCCAGCACACTGATTCGCACAATGGTAACCCAATGCCTAGACTACTATAATGCACACTGTGTGGTTGTGCCCTTGAATACACTCATGAACTCCAGCTGGCAAAGAATGTCATGGCTCCCCGTTAGGAGCTTAGGAGGAGTATGGATATTACACCTACTCTGGAGCCACTACATTAATTATTGATTAGTGTCCGTGTAGAATTCAGGGTACTGATTGTCACCTACAAAGCCCTTCATGGCCTAGGACTTGCATATCTGCAGGAGCGCCACTGCTGATCTACTTCACTGTGGAAGCTCTGCTCATCAGAGCAACGCCGTCTGAGTCACCATCCTGCCAATGGGTAAGATCAACAACGGCTTTCCATCCCTGAGTGTTCTCTGTTGTGGCTCCCATCTGGTGGAATGGGCTGCCTGGGAAGATCAGGCAAGCTCCCAGTCCTGTCATTCCATAGAATGTGTGAAAGGGAACTGCTCAGGAGGACATTTGTATAAAGTGAATTGGGCTGCAGTTAATGTCTGTGGAATTTAAAGCAGTGTTCACTGTGTATATTGCACCATAGTTTTCCCTCGGATGACCGTGGCCCCGCCCCCAGCGTGCCCGGCGTCACTTCCTGGTGACGCACACGCCGGGGTGGGATTCCCCCTGGGGACTTGGCAGCCCTAATCTGTCTAGTAAGTCGAAATGCAATGGGAACCTAGGATCTTCCTTACAGATCCTCATGGGAAAAGAGTAGTGGGTAACCAAATCGTTTTGTGTATCATAAGCTAACTTCCTAAAAGGGTTGTGGCTTGGATCCTAGGAACAAGTTCCATGCATATTAGACATCCTCTGCAGCAGAGCTCACTTCCTCTTCTACTAGCCCTTCCATTTATGCAAGGGTTTATTGAAAACCACTGATCTTGTGCAAAAGGAAGTGCTAGTGCTAGTGGAAGAGAATGCACACTCCACGGCACAGGCTGCCTGGCATGCATGGAACTTTTTTCACAGGATCCAAGCCGGTGTGATTAACAGGGCAATTCTGAGCAGGTCTTCTTAAAATCCTACCCAGGTAGTTTCAGGGGGGCTTACTCCCAGGAAAGTGTCCTCAGGATTGCACTATTTGGATCCATTCCAGCATCCCATTGAGTTCACACAGTGTGCTGGAAGTACTCCGGGTCCCTGGTTAGGGATAGCCCAGTCTATAACTTCTCCAGTCCTCCACCAAGGAAGTCCATACTCTTCTTACTTATTTGTTTCCGTGTCAAAGTTTAGGCTCCCTTTGCCCAATGACATGCTCAAGTATTCTGTGACCACTGGCCAGAGCTTCCAGCATTGTTATTTTTCATTTTTGAACATATCCACAGGGAAGTGATGATTTTGACAGGGACCACAGTACAAGGAGGATTTAAGCCACACACCCCACCATTTTCCCTATCGGGCCCCAGAAAGTCACTATTTGCCCCTCTAGGGCAAACATTACAGATACTCTCATGTCTTCCAGAGGGAGGATTTATGACATGGATTCTCAGGTTCTTTCAACTTTTGTTCTTTTTTTCATCTCTGATTAAAAAAGAACCCAAACACCTGTGGGTAATTGTGTGTCTTGTTTTTTGCTTAAATGTTTTCAGTTCCAGGTTTTCTTTGTTCTATTTTGTGAAAGGAACTATCCATGCAGGAGAGAAAGACCATCACTCTTTTCCCTGATGGATCTACCTAAAACAGCCTGGTCTGACCTGATCACTTGCCGGCACAGGTGTGTGTGTAAACACAAATGGAAAAGAGAAGTGGAGAAGAACTGACAAAAAGGGTGGAATGCAATAAGCTGCAATTGTGAGCTGGTCTTTTAAATGGTTTCACACCAGTCTGTTATTCATGTCCCCGTCCCCCGCAAAGAAAATCTGATGTATTTGTCTGAAGGTATTCAAAGCCAGCTTCCAGGAGGCCTCACAGAGGAAAGAAGTTTCCAGCAGGGCGCCATAGATACCTGGGAGTATTCGTCTGGATCTCAAATACCAAATCATTCTATTCCACTGTCTCACCCAATGAATAACCTCCCACCACGGAATCACACACACAACTTGTATTCATTTAAAAAACATCCAAAATGCATGCCTAAGATTATTCCACAGACACAGTTAGTCACCAAAATACAGAATTGCCAAAAGATGCGTGTTTCTCAATTTAAAAAATATATATATTTTGGGGAACACTGGCAAAATAGTCTAATGAAATAGGAAGAGGACTGTGGGAACACACCAGCAGAGAAGAGGAGCAAGAAAGGCCATTAGAACAGAGGTCCTGCAGGCTGCAGAATTAAGACTGACTGGTCATTATGTCATCTGCATCACAAAGACAACCTCGTTGTGCATTTAGCGCATCTTCCTCATTCCTTTCCCTTGGTTTTCTGTTCAGTTGGACCACTGAATAATATTCAGAGTGGAGGCTGGCACCAAAGTGGGAACGGCTGAAGCAGCAAAGGGGGGGGGGGTTTGTCACAAATGATAAGTGCTTGTTTTCAGTGTACTTAAATAGCATATCTCATGTACGTTACTGAGCAACTAGGGATCTGTTATTTCATTTCTTGTTTTGTGCTTTATTTGCATTTTCTGCCCCATGGACTGAAATGGGTTGGCCCTATCAAAATATCTGCTATGATCTGGCAAGCAAAGGGAGTGGAAAAGTCTTCTCCTCAACCTCTTTCACTGTCATAGGCCAATATGGGCCTCTTCGCTTGTCATCAGATCAGATCACGGTATCTTCCAGCAATGGCCAGAACAAAGAAGAGGGGTTTTTTTTAACTGAATAGCTGTTCTTTTGCTTTTGCTTTTCCACAACAAGGACTAGTGGCATATTTCTTATAAAGCGTATGGACTTGGTAATGCCCTACCTGAGCACCAATGGAAAGGCTGATCTATGGGAAATATTAAAACAGACAAATAACAAAAAGCACCGTGGGCCCCATGCTCAGAACTTCTGTCCCCAAACAGAGATCAAAATTATTTCCTGTAGCAAGTTACTAGACACCAGGGAAACTGATGAAATAGCACAGATGGCTATTCCTGCCCTGCGACAATCAACTGTTCCCACCCTCTCTGGGTTCTTCCCATAAATCGTGCCTGCATTTACTCCCCCTCAGTAGAAAAGGGACATCTTCCCACAGCTTTCCAATGTGGGTGGCAAAGTGGGTGTTTGGGAGAAGACCATCTCTGGCTCCATGTTCTGATTTTTTGGGGGTGCCCTAGGAATGGTGTTGTTTCATCGTCTTCACAGCCTCATCTCCCTTCAAGATCTTGAATGAGGAACTTATTCTTGGCCTTTAAGGCCTCGTACAGCTGATCCTTGTAGCGGTTCCAGCTTGGAATCAGCTTGTACAGCTCCCGCATTTTTTCTGGGTTGGTCTTCGGTGAAACGATTCTTTCGTACTGCTCGTCATCCAGGATGCTTCCATGAAGCAGATCCATAACCGCCTCCACTGTGGAAGTCCTCTGTATCAGTTCTGCCCGGTGCTTGTCAATGAAGTGTAACTCCGCTGAGATGGGTTCCTGTGGCCCTGTCAGAAAGAAAGAATGGAAATCTAGAGAAATGGCCATATCACAAGAGTTAAACTGGTTTATCAGTTATTTCCTCCTCCCCAGAACCCGGAGAATCATAGGTTTGTAAGGGGAAACTAGAGATTTCCTAACAAGAATTATTCGCATCTCACTAAACTATGATTTCCAGGGCTTTTTGGTGGGGGGAAACCATGATGATTACAATAGTATGAAATGAATTGGTTTATAATAGTGCTGATGTTGTCCAAATGAACGTGGCAAGAAACCGCAGCCAGAATGAGACTTAGTGGCTAGTGAACAGCCACACAGTCAGGTCCCTAAACATCCCTTGGGGGGTTTGACAATATCTGAACAGATTGGGAGGGCTTACCATATCTTCCCGATGTGCCACAGGAAGATCGCACAGGGGTCTGAACCGAGCCATTTTCCACTGCAAGCAAAAGAGAGAACAAGTGAGCACATGTGTGAAACTACAAGAGTGATTCATACTCCAGAATCCTGTCAGAAACACGCTAGAATATTCTGTGTTGTGGCCTGTTTACACAGGATAGGAAAAGGGGGAATTCAGAAGGTGCAAAGTTGTGGTTTTGAAGGACATCCAAGATCTTAGGAAATAATAAATGCTCTCAAAAGTCAGGTTTCATAATCAGTTTACCTCAGGTTCATGGCAATCTGTGGCCTATTATTCTTTGGAGGTTATAATGAAATCGGATTGTTTATGTAAGTCCATTTAAACACCCCCATGAAGAGGAAATAAGGCAGCTGGAGAGCTGGGTGTCTGGAGGCGGTCGTTGGTAAAAAGAGCCCTCAATGAGTATGAAAGAAACCGGTTTACATAACTGTGCTTGAGCTCTTTTCCACTTCTGATGGAAAGTCCTGTCTCATCCAAAAATCCTGAATATATTTCTAATCGATAAAAACTGGGGCAAATGTGACGATCACCACAGCCGTTTGCTGTATTGGTGATTAATGGCTGTTGTGCCATCTGCTGTAACACTAACTTCCGGAACACAACTTTTTCAAATAGAGATAAACATCCTTTGTAGAGAACGTTTCAAGGTGTATATTTTGCACAGTCCTGGTACAGGGATTAACATTTATTCCAGGACTCCAGCGATGGTAGATCAAGATGGTTAGCCGTGTTAGTCAGTCTGTAGCGGCAGAAAAGATCAAGGGTTCAGTACTAGAAGCACCTTAAAGGCTGACAACATTTGTGGCAGGGGAGGAGCTTTCTTGAGACACTGCTCACTTCTTCAGCTACGTGAGCAGTGACTCACGAAAGCTCGGCCCCTGCTACAAATTTTGTTAGTCTTTATGGTGTGCTATGGGACTCTTGCTCTTTCTAATGAGGGTGTTTGCTCTGGAAAGGAATACAAACAAACCCTGAACCCAATGCTCTTAAAATAAGGAACTCCAAAGCCACTTCGATTTTTAAAATATTCGGAAAAAAGTTCAGCCAAAATGTTTTCAGTATATTTCTGCAGGAAGAGTCCTTTCTGTTCCGTGGAATTATTCTCTCCCCCCCCCTTTCTGCTTCCTGATGCCCTTGTGCCCAGCCTCTCCCCCTTCCAGTTTAAATGTCAAGGCAAAGTTTAATCTGATATCGAGGGGCAATTATTGCCTGGCTGCAGATCAGCAGCACAACCACCTGCCTTTTATGGCACTCCTGCTGTCCCCCCTTGACTTGGGTAGCATTTCTAAAGGGGGGGGGGCACTGGGTGTCTAGTGGAGGGTACCCTCCTCCAGGGACCGCCTTAACGGGGAAGGGGGCTCCGGGTTCCCAACAGCAAATCGTTCAGGCCTTTCAAGGGAGGGCGCACGGAGTTCATTGAGAAGAACCAGGCCGTTTCGGGAGATGAAGGGTCAGGCAGGCAGGGACTAAAGAGGAAAGTGAAAGTACATCGAGGCATTTCCAGGAAGAACAGCTGGGAGGAAACGGCTGTCGGGGGTCCCGCTTCTTCTTCGCCCGGTTCTGCCAAGACGTGCCAAAAGGGCAGTTCTCCTCCCGGCCACCCCCTGCCCACCGAGCGGGGACTGATCTGACTCCCGCGACGCTCCCCCACGTCTCCTCCTTACCCATCCCGGCGACGGAGCGGAGCCTCTCGGCCTCGCGCTTGAGGTTGATGCCCTCCAGCACCCGGACGGCCACCGGCACGGCGTAGGATTCCGTGTAGAAGCTGAGCAGCAGGTCGCAGAGGTCCAGCCTGTCCGCCTTCTGCAGCCGCCCGCGGGGGATGTTGGCGAAGCCCTCCCGGAGCGGGATCTCGTTCAGCTTCCCCTTGAACCTCTTCAGCTCCTCCTCCTCCAGGTCCTCCAGGGCGTCCAGCAGGTGGTCGCGGACCGTCTTCCCCATCGCCGCCCTTCAGCGCTGCAAAAGGGGGCGCCTACAGCAAAAAAAGCCTCTTCCCACGACGATGGAGCGGCGCGGGAGGAGGAGGGAGGCTGCGGCCGCTCTGATTGGCGCAGCGACAGGAGGGGGGCGCGGTCTGTGCCCCTAGGCCGTCTGGCTGAGATCGGAACTCCTCCCGGCCAAAGCACTGAACTTGTCCGCTGGGCGCTGGCGCTTGCCTTTCCTTTCTTGTGTGGTTGGACCCAATGCTCCCTCTAAGCTGTGCAGTCTTGTGAGCAAAAATTCTACTTTGTGAGCTACTGGCATTAAAGTTGTGAGCGAGAGATTTGGCTACTGCATAAATTAGTTTGCTCTGGAGCCGAGCTGAGACAAAAATGTGTGAGCCGGAGGTTAAAAAACTTAAAAAAAACTAAAAAACAACCTCAGATATGCAGACGATACCACTCTAATGGCAGAAAGTGAAGAGGATCTAAAGAGCCTCTTGCTAAGAGTAAAAGAGGAGAGCGCAAAAGTTGGCTTCAAACTCAACATCAAAAAAACTGAGATCATGGCATTCTGCCCCATCGGTCCTTGGCAGATAGAAGGGGAAGTCATGGAAGTGGTGACAGAATCCAGTTTCCTGGGATCTAAGATCAATGCAGATGGTGACAGCAGCCATGACAGTAAAAGACGCCTCCTCCTTGGGAGGAAAGCAATGGCAAACCTAGACAGCATAAAAAAAGGACAGACATCAACCTGCCAACAAAAGTCTGTATGGTCAAAGCAATGGTATTCCCAAGTAATGTGTGAGAGTTGGACCATAAGAAAGGCCGAGCGCCAATGGGGGAAAAAGATATTGGTCTCTGAGACCTTGGAAAGCCAATGCTGCCAGCAGAACTGCAAAACAGCTTAAAGGAGGGGCTCTGGTTTAGCAGTGGTAGAGCCTCTGCTTGGCATGCAGGAGGTCCCAGGCTCAGTCCCTGGTATTTCCTGTTTAAAAGCAGTAGGTGATGCCAAAGAACTTTGCCGGGGACCCTGGAGAGCTGGTGGAGGAATGCACAGCACTGACCTTGTAAGATCAATGGCCAGATTCAGTAGTCGCATTCACCTGTTGCAGTAACCACACAGATGTGCAGCATCCGTGTGTGTTTGTTTGTGCCAAAGAGTCAAGGCACCTTCGCTTTACAAATGGAACTAGTGCCTCAGGTGAAAGTTTTGAACAGGGCCACCGACTGGGGTGTGTGTGACAAAATTCGAAGGGGACAAGGCAGCTGGAGGGCCCTTCATGCTGCATCCTGCCGAATGTCTTTTCGTTTATTTTTAAAATGCAATTCGGGCTGCAGCCACTAGGGGTGCAGGGAAGCCTGAGCACAGTAATAGTTAACTGTAGTATGGCATTCTGTGTAGTATAGCCAGGAGATCCCAAGATTGTCTGGCAACCAGAAGTTCTGGCTCTTTAGCATCATGCACCATATAAGTGGTGAGCTAGACTTTCCCATAGTTAACTGTAGTATGGCATTCTGTGTAGTATAGCCAGGAGATCCCAAGATTGTCTGGCAACCAGAAGTTCTGGCTCTTTAGCATCATGCACCATATAAGTGGTGAGCTAGACTTTCCCCCCCGGCAAGAGACGTTTCACAGGTGAAACATTACATTTGCGATTTATATACTGCCCTATCCATGAGGCTCAGAGCAGTTTATAGACACACACACACAAATAAATCTTTGTTGCCTGGAGGTTGGCAACCTTAGCTCCATGGCAGGCTGGGGATCCGAGTATTAGAGGCACATGACAGGTTGCTTAAAAGCGCTCTTATTACACACTGCCTGTCATGAAGATAACTCGATTTAGAGTGTTCAGATTCCTTTCGTTTTTGGCCCTGCAACTTCTATAAGCATTCTGGGGTTGGTGGCCAGTTTCCAAGCATGGAGCGTTATTCTCTGAGTTATGCCTGCCAGAGAGAGCCTTTGCTTCCATTGCAAATAACATAGGCTGGTGGTGGTTTGTTATCTTCCCATGCCTTTCCATTTTGTTCCTGGAACTCCCACAATCACCTGGAAGCTGGTGGCCAGTTTTGAGTCTCCCTGCTTTATCCTCTGCTGAGTTATCCCTGCCAGTGTGGTGTAGTGGTTAAAGTGCGGAACTAGGATTGGGGAAAACCAGATTCGGATCCCCACTCATGCCGTGGAAGCTTGCTGGTGACCTCGGGCCACTCGCACACTCTCGGCCTAATCTACCTCACAGGGTTGTTGTGAGGATAAAATGGAGGAGTGGAGAATGATGTAAGCTGCTTCGAGTCCTCATTGGGGAGAAAGGTGGGATATAATTTAAAACAAACAAACAAACAAACAAACGGCCAGACAGGCCGATTCTGTGTTTTGTTATGTTATTTGGTTTGGATCAGGGTCATATGGGGGCCCCAGGTGGAACTTTTGTCTGGGGACCCATGGTGGCTCTCGGTAGCCCTTTGCAATAATTCCCCCCCCCCCCCCACCCCAAAAACATTACCTCCAGTATGGAAAACCCGAC
>NW_015173196.1:52675-59779 GCF_001447785.1 Gekko japonicus | reverse complement strand
CTAAACCCTTTGTCCCCCCCCCCCCCCGTCGTTCACCTAAACTTGGAGAGAGTCATTCAGAGGAGGGAAGATTTTTCTTCCATTAGCAAACTCAGAGTGTGTGGGTATCAAACCTGATCTGAGTGGCCAGCAGGGCTATTTTTGGGCAGGAACACACAGGAATGGAGTTCCGACTGGCTTCAGAGCTGGCCACGCCCACTACAGCCAAAACCTCTGCGGGTGTGGCTACAGAGGGAAGGCCTGGAGAGCGACCACCCCCTGGTGACTCCGAAGCAGGCAGGCGGGGGGGGGGGGCTGGAAGGATTGGGGGGGCATTTAAATGCCTCCCTGTGCCTTCCCCGGCCTGTCCAAGGGCTGGTTTGCCCAGGCTCCCTGCGGCCACTGGGCGCCCGGGCAAGCCAAGGGAAGACATGGGGTGTGGCCTAATATGCTAATGAGTTTCTGCTGTTGGGTGTGGCTTATTATGTGAATGAGTTCCTGCTGGGCTTTTTCTACAAAAAAAGCCCTGGTTGCCAGGGTTTTTTCTTTCTTGGTCTCTGAGAGCCAGTTTGGTGTTGTGATTAAGTGCGCAGACTCTAATCTGGGAGAACCGGGTTTGATTCCCCGACTCCTCCACTTGCACCTGGCTGGGTGACCTTGGGCAAGCCGTAGTTCTGATAAGAGCTGTCCTTGAAAAAGAGCCGTTTCTGTCAAGAGCTCTCTCAGCCCCACCTACCTCACAGGGTGTCTGTTGTGGGGAGGGGAAGGGAAGGGAGTTTGTAAGCCGCTCTGAGACACCTTTGGGTAGTGAAGGGTGTGGCATAAATCCAATCTCTTCTTCTCTGGGCATGGTCAGAGAGCATTCTGTCTCCAGCAGCAAATGGCCAGAAGCCCCCACAGCTCAGTTTACCTCCAGACACCCCAGGAGCCTCTCAGTTAGTTTCGATCCCATGGCGGTAGAGCATCCTGAGCTCACCTAAACTTCCTTCTGAGTAAACATGCAAAAGGTGCTTGGATCGTCAGACCATATTTCAATTAATTAGGGGAGGACAATGGTGTAAGGGATTCTAGACTTTTTTTAAAAAGCAGGATTTGTAAACTGGCATCCTTGGATGGCGATGTCTGAGCCCTATCCACATGGCTGCGTTGCCCATCCCTCCCCACGGCACAGCTGAATGTTGATGTTGACCCAATTGGCAATCAACACCCAGAGGCCTTGACAGCCAAGCAGTTGTTTGGGGGAGAAGGATGGGGATCCTCCCACTGATTAAAACTGGGGGCGAGGGAGGCCTGTGGGTTCAAGGGGGGCAGTCAGTCTTCTCTGCTTGGCCTGGCCCAGGGCTCACTGTAAGGTGGGCTCCATATTGTCCAGCTAGGAGGGAAAAGGAAAGCAACCAGGTTGATATCTCTGCACAGGGGCAACGTCATCGGAGCCCATGAGGCTGAACTGAGGCATGATTTTTGCCAGTTGAAAACTTCCCCCAATAACTTGCCATGACGACTTGCAATATAGTCCAGCAGTGGTAATTGTTGAGAGTGTCTACAAAGATGGCTTTTGACTGTTTAAACAAACATAAGATTTAGTTTGCCGTTCTTATATTCTTATACTAGACACCAACCACCCCCACTGCCCCAATCTCCTCTCACTGTATGGAGTATGGTAGGGGTCCCAGAACTCATTCTGCCAGTGGGCACCTTTGGAATCCTGACATAGCGTGGTGGGCGCAGCTGCAAAATGGCTGCCCCAAAATGGCTGCTGCAGAAGGCAGAGTCCAGTCACAAAATATGGCTGCCACAGCTTACCTCCAGGCACGCAGTGAAGATCCTTGTGCTGTGGTGGTGCCCATTAACATGCTGATGGATATTGGCCAATCAAACCTGTCAAAGAGGACTTCCCATACCATCATGACTCATAAAGAGCAACTTAAAAAAAAAGAGACTTCAGACTCCACATGGTGGATTATTTAGGAAGTCAGTTGGGTCACGGATGCCTGAGCTGACTCCCAGTCTCATGTTCACACAGGGGCTAACCTATATGTACCCCTTTTAGCCTTAAAACAGTCAGGTTAGCAGTCACAGAATTGTGGATGTCCCATTCAAACCCGGAACACTCTCAATTAATGTTTATTGAAAGGGGAGGGAAACAAACAGGATGAATAAAGATTATAATGAACAGTCCCAAACATAGGGCAAAAAGAAAATAAAGTCTCTAGCCACTTTTCCTCACAGTGGCTTCCTCACAATCACTGAGAAGGCCCTGTCTCTCAGAATCGAAGGCTCACTCCAGAAGACGGCCACTACTCCACCAAGAGTAGTCTTTCTTCCCTACAACACTGTGATGCGTCAAAGGTTTGCCTGAACTATTGTGGCAGAATTCACTAGATTCGTTGTCTAGTCAACAGTTAAACAGGTTTAAAGGTTTATTTGCCAGGCAAATAGGTGAGCCCAGAAACAAGTCTGCAAGTACTGACACTTGTTTTCAGGGTGGGCTGCATAGTTATACACAGTTTAAGAGCTGAAGTTAGTAACATTCCACTTCTTGCATCTGTACATCCTGTTTGTGAAAACCAGTCTTAGAAACGAAGTTCAGCTAGACCAGAGGTTCCCATACTTATTTGGCTTACTGCCCCCCTTTCAGAAAAAGAATTACTCAGCGCCCCCCTGGATATCTACCTCCTCCTCCTCCTTCTTCTTTTAAATAATTTTATGGATAATTCTTAATTTCTTTTTTATTTTTTTACAGTTTAAACTGTCCCACCTATTGTGTACACAGCCCTTCTGTGCCAAAGGAAGAGAAAGGCCCATGCCTAAAGCCCCCAGGAAGGTCTGGTCATTGAGCATTCCCTCCCTCCACAATAGCTGGCTGAGTCAAGACACCCTGAAAGGTATTTGTGCCCCCCCAGTCTGAGGATCTGCAGATACATCCATTGAGAATAAGTGGATTTTTTCTTTTCAAACACAGCTAACTTTCAGTAATTCTGTTTAACCTTTTCCCACATTGCAAACCACTGCATCACAAAGTAACACAACACAACACTACTGTAACCTGGTGTTGCTAGTGATAATTGTTTTTATTTTCTGTTGTAAACAAAAAATGCGACAATATATGAAAAAAGAGATAAAAGTAAAAAAATGATATATGTAATAATAGCTATAGGCTAAGATTTAGAAATGAAAAATTTTCCCACCTGTTTTTCTTATCTATGCACCAGTGTTTAGGAAATTACAACCATTATTGTTATGATTCGCAAAAAGAGATAAGGGAGAAGGAGAGGGGTTACAATCCAACTAACTCTGCTAAGAAAATGCATGAGCTTGATTCTGTGTGCACTGCTGTCATCTAGCTCAAGTTGCTTTTCACACTGAAAGCACTTTGTAACACAGCGCATTCACCGCTCAGGAAAAGTAGCATTAACAGGCACCAATCTCTGGAGGAATGATGGGTTTGGTGGGGAGAAAGAGAAGGCAACAAGAGAAGGCAATAAACTTTCATATGAAATGGAGCAGAAAGGTACAGGTCATAATTTCCATTGCAAACTTTCTCCTATAAATGGCTCAAAACATGGCTTCTTGAAAGGAACATCCACACAGAAACGAAGACTGGGCAAACTAGCCCTTGTACAAATATCAGTGTTAACCTCAGTTTGGGCATCCTTCAAAGGATCAGTCTAAGGACCTCTTTTTTGGATCATCCAAGAAAAGGTTGCACATTCTGGGGATGCCCCATCTTTGGATGAGAAAGATTCATGTTCTCAGCCCCCTCATACAATGTCCATGAAGCAATGAAACCATCTATCAGTAGGGAGAAAATTAATTTCCCTTATCTAATTTCTATGAGAGTGCATAAATGGATCCAACAAACAAGAATCTGACTGCAGACTTTTACCATTAATTTAGTGTAGGACATTTTTTGTTCATCATTTATCAAAAAATATGTGCTTTGTTAATCTGGCTATGTAGCCTTGTTGTAATATGTGGAATCACATGGCAATAGGAGAAATTACAGAAGTTTAAACAATCCAGTCCCATGAAAGCCAAACTTTGAGGGAACTTCACACGTTTACTGTAAAGCAAACTCATCCAGGAGGATACTGGTGCTTACTTCATATTGTAGGTTTCTTTTAAAGCCTCCAGTGCCTGTTCCTGGGATATATTGTCCTCTGGCAGTCCTCTGGCAGGTCTGCTGGCTTAGCTCCGTACTGATGTCCAAATTCATGATTGAACTCTTTAAAAAAAACTTCCAGTAGTCAGAAGCATTGATACTGGGATCTGGTTGGATGCACCAATCTGGATAATAGACCCGGTAATCTTTGTATGGATGCCATTTCCCTTTGGTTTTTGCAGTTCTGAAGTTGGACTGGCAAACCACAGAAGTAGAACACAATTCATGATGACGCTTTTCCATTTTGTCCCATCTAACTCCTCCCAGTCCTTGGGGCCGATGGACAGCTGCAAAATGCTCCTTATGGGCACTCCCTCCAGCCTCACAGGGGATTTATCAGAAGGGGCACTGCTCCCCACAGCCAAACACCCGCTTGAAGATCTCATCCTGGGGCTTCACAGGCAATTTGGAGAGTTTGGATTGAAGATCCAGGGCATCCAACTCAGATAATATCCTCTCTTGCAAACCAGGAAGGAATTTTTCAACACAAAGAACAAACTGGCTGGGATTAGACATGTTCTTAAATTGTGTTCCCACCAGGCTGTCCTTAGAAATAACCAGCTCCTTCTGCATTTCCTTGCAAAACATTTCCAAAAATGTTGATATCATTTGAACACCTTTATGCTTCAGGTTCTCTAGAATTTCCATAATTTTCTTTATTATTGCAGAGAGAATGTCCTTCTCCAGATTCATCAGAGAATGATTGTCTGCATAGTGCTCTAGTATTTTTCTCATGATCCAGCTCTTCACAAATTCTTCACAGGATCTGGTATATCTCACATAAATGTCGACATTTCTCTCTTCCAACAGTCTTTTCAGAACTTTAAACTCGAAGAAGCTCTGGCTGACATATCCCTTGGACTGCATGCCATTGAGAATGTCGTCCACTATTGCTATCCCGAGTTTTCTGTTGACATAGTCCAGCAGGGCAGGATGGAGACAATGGTCACAGAAATTCTTAGCCCTGGTTTGCTGGGCATCTTTTTCCAGGTAAAGATCTGTGAAAGTGGAGAAATACTGAGGTTTCAGTTTCTCCAGGCGTACCCGGGGATCATTTTCCTTAATGAAATCTTCATGCATTTTCTGAAAAAAATGAGCTGCTTCTCCCAAAATATGAAACTTTAGGTCCACTTCAAATGAAGGTGTTGTGTGAAGCTTTTGAACCTCACCCTGCTGAAGCATTTGATTGATGATATGCAAAAGTTCTCCACAATAGGTTTCATGATAATCTCCTCTGGAATTGGCTTTTTCATTAATGTTCTGCATACATTTGGACATCAATGACTTAGCAAGTTCAGCAGCTTTACACAAATGCTCCTGTTGAGAAAACATGCTCTTCACACGGTCCCAGAACGAAGGATTTATATGCTCTGATTTAATCTGAAAGGTGTTCATCCTGTAGTTTAACAAACTTTCTGCTGCTTGTACTTTTACGTTGACTGAGCTTCCACGATGGGACAAGTCCTTCCTCAAACACAAATCAATATCTGGATAGATTTTTTGTCTCTTCAGAGAAACAGGCGATATTTCTGACAATGTTTCTGTCCACATTCTTTCAAACTCTCTTCGCAGCTCTTGATCATCCAACCTGCGCTCTTCTTTCCGGCATTCTTCAAGAAGCCTGTCAACTGTCAACCTTTCCTTCAATTACTTTCAGGTATTCTGTTTGAAGAGTATCAATTTTGTACCGTCCCTTTTTAATGTGAATGGCATTGTTACATTTATTGTAAGAATAACTTTCAAGTTCGCGCTTGAGGCTGTTGGTACTCCTCACAAAATCTTCTCTGTACTTTTCCACCAGATGCTGATTTGCTGTGCCAGATTCAAAATATTTGTCCAGACTTTCCAAAATCTCTTGCTCCCCACATAACAATTTCTGCTGAAGTTCAATTTGCCAGTTCAAGGAGTCAAGTTCTTCAGCAGAAGCGTTCTGTATCAGAGTTTCCTGCTCAGACACCCAGAGGTGCATCTCTCTGCGGAAGCCCCACTTCCATTCAGAGTATTTTGTAGACAGATGGTTATCAGCTTCTGCTATGAGGCTGTTTTGGAAGCTGAAGTTCTCATGCTTCACGGCATTCCACAGACTCTTAATCCACTCGATAAATTGAGGGATGTCTTTGAGACTCTTTTTAGCGGAACGGTCCCTTAAGAATTCGAACAGATACTGCTTTAACTCAAATACCTTTTCACTGTACCCACGGTTGACTGAAGCCATAGGTGGGACTCCGTGCCACAGGCCTGGAATGTACCAGTTGTGTATTTCTAGGTCATAATCCATGATGTCTGAAAACTTGATATCCCTGTCGAACTTTTCCATTTTTGCTGCAGCCTGGGTTATTTCATTGAGCTGTTCCAAGAGATGTTTCCTGTCCCTCATATTTTGGTCATGTGCAGAAACATCACTGACATTCTGATGCACAAACTGGCAGTTGGGTTTTTGCTGAATTCTCTCCATCCGCAGGAAGGCATGAGTCACAATCTGCAGGATGTCCTTCATTTCGGTGGCATTCTCCATGGACATGTTCACTATTGTCACGTCACTCAGCCCGATCACCAGAGTGGCCAACTCATTGTCGTGCTGATAGCTGTCTTCCAATTTGGCCAGTTCAGGAGCTTTCAAGCCCTCAGTGTCGATGACCAGGATGAAATCACAGCCCAGCTCCTGAATCAGGTTCTCCTGGACCTTAAGAAGAGTCATGAAGGCACCTCGTGTACATCGGCCGCTGCTCACAGCAAACTGCAGCCCAAACATGGTGTTGAGGAGGGTGGACTTCCCAGTGCTCTGCACCCCCAGCACAGTTATCACAAACATCTTGGATCGACTTCTCAGTTTGTTATTGAGTTGAGTCAGAACATCCGTTATCCACTGCAGGGGGATGTTGGAAGCATCTCCATCAATCAGCTCAAGAGGAAATCCTCCCAGCATCAGGTCAGCAGCAATGCTGGGGAAATGGGCAAACTGC
>NW_015173196.1:50848-52462 GCF_001447785.1 Gekko japonicus | reverse complement strand
CCACAGATGAAATTTATCAAACCAATAGTGAGATCACAGTCATTTTGCTGTTGACGCAGAAGCATCAATTTGCCTTTCAATTCAGATCTGTACTTTTCTGAAGGTGTGTCTCCTTGTCTTTCCATCCTGCACAGTTCTTTCTCTACTCTTGCCAAGGTTTTCCATAGATCACCTTGGAGTTTCAGCACTTCTTTCTTGTACAGTGCTACATCCTTTACATCGTCTGTGATTTTTAACGTACATCTGTGAGCATCCTGACATTCTTGGCAGTCTTCATCTACGTGGATTGAAATCTCTCGGGCCACCGCAGCCATATCATCGATAGTCACCCTCTTAGGATCAGCACTGATTATTCTTCGGATGGTAGATCGTAGCTGTTCTACAATTTTTGCTGTATTAGTTCTGGCTGCTTTTAATAGTATATGTGAATTGCTGAGTTTAAGCACCGGAGCCAAGTCTGTTAAGAAATCCAAAGTTTTACTGGAGTTTCTGCCATGATATTCCAAGATAAAATAGTACTTCGTTGACGATCCCTTCAGCGACGACAAGAAGATATATTCTCTTTCGCTAATACATTCGGCACATATAAACACAGCTGAAGAAACCTCGGATAAAAACCTAAACTGCACCTGGTGTGATTCAATGCCTCCATGAAGATTTGCAACTGCTACTGGTTCTGGGAAGAGATCGGAACTCTTCTGCCCTCCTGGGAAATACCAGGCTACCTCTACGAGCCCATCAGCGATTTCCCGAGGGATGTTCCCACCCTCCATGTCTCGGTGTATGAAGAAATCATGGTGGTGTTGGGAGGGACTGAGAAACTCATTCAGGAGTCTGGACTTGGAGAGACTCAAACTTTCCATCCGCACAAAGGAGATGGTCGGCATGGGTGTGAGCACCAGACTCTCCTCTATAAAGCCCCTGGTGTCAGCCAGGGAATGGGGCCTCCATCTTTTCACAATGTCCCTCATGGCCCACAGCATCAGGGTGCAATGGGATGTCTCCAAAGGAGGCAGAAGTAAAGGCAAGGCAAACTGGCACATGGACATATTGGAAAGGATCTCCTGCTGGAGGAAACTGTCAGAACAGAGCAGAACGGCACAAAGGACATCAAGGGGGTTCACAGAAATGCTCTCATCCATCTCGATACTGAGAAAGATACTCTCATCTAGCCTCTTTTTCTTCTCCTTTCCTCTTTGATCAGCAGATGTCCCCTTCTCCAGGATTGTGCTCCTGGCTGTCACGTTCAGAGCCAAGACTTTCCTCAGAAAATGCCACGGCAAGTCTTCCATTGCACAGGGAGTGCATTCCTTGAGACTCTCTGACTTGATTTCTAGGACTTCTTGCAGGGAGAATTTCTTTTGTCGATTCTTCTCCAAATTTAACTTTGTGAGCATGTCTTGAAGTGCTTTTCTTCTTTCTGTAGGAGGAGATTGTAGAAGTATTATTATTTTTATATCACTATACCCTAGCAGCCTGTGGCTCACAAACAAGGGGCTATGGGACAAAATTCCAAGGCCCTGGTCACCCATTGAGCTGTGCCAACCACATACTTTGTTTTCATATGATGTACAGGGTTGGGACTGGATGGAGCAGAAGGACTGTAGAGGACTG
>NW_015173196.1:44844-50817 GCF_001447785.1 Gekko japonicus | reverse complement strand
TCTTTCCCTTCAACAACATGTGTACACCTTTTTCCTGCTGTTTATATGGGATACTTCATTTTTTGTATAATATTATCATGAGATGCTAAGGCCAAAATTGGGCTTCAGCAGCCAATGGGACCAGCCAATATATAGGAAACTCAGCAATCCCAAATTGGCTGACAGGAATTGGACAGGCTCACCTGATTATGTAACTTAGAACTTCCCAATACATAATAAGGAATAGTATCCTTAGGAGACATATAGAACCAAAGCTGTATGTACCTTTGCTAGAAATTCCAAGCTCCACAACTATATTTACATATAGTAAGAATACCTGTAAATATCTTTGTTTGGTTTTGCACTATATATTTTGCTTTCATGCATCAGTTTTTCAACCTGCAATGCCAAAGAAGGGAAGAGCACATTTACCAGTCTCTCTTCCACAAAGAGCAGGGCCAACAAGCCATTTTGTTTAAAAATAAAAGAGAGAGAGAGAGAATATTATAGGGGAAAAACTTCTCAAGATGCCAAACATCTGTAATTTTTAGACTACATTCTAAATGCACTATTGTGGATTTTATACTAAAATTATTAGCAGGAGCTGGGACTCGCTGAAGGTGCACTAATTGCTGACAGGTTTGTGGGCTATTTAACCCTTGCACTCAAGCTGACAAATTGTGCCAGCAACCAGTCTTTTTGAACAAAGCTCTGCACCTCCTTCCTCGTGTTCCTGACTCCTGTTTCCTGTCTGGATTTCCTCAGCTCCTTCAGCTTGAACGACTGTGCTTAGACCTTGCACCTCGAACCTTTGACTCCCTGGCTTTTGACTCTTTCGGACTCAGATTTTCTAACGACTCTAATGGTTTGTGCTTTTGAACTTGGTTTCCCGTTTGGTTTGCTTGCCTGGCTCTTGACTTTGGACTGTACCTTGACCACCCCGCTCTTGTTTTGTGTTTTTGGACTTGATTACCCGGCTGGCTTGCTTATCTGGCTCTTCACCTCAAACTGTATCCTGACTGCCACACCCTTGCCCAACCCTCTGCACCCCGCATCATGACATAAATCAGGATGTGACAAGACCCAGATCCTGCTCCTTGTTGGCACACTGAACTTTGCCCAAATGCATTTTATTATCAGTGAGGGTAAGAGACTTTCCTACCTTGGACAAGGAGGAGCCTCTATGATGAGCATTATGTATGTTTAGACTTGAAGCCTGGAACCAAGGACTCCTGGTATGTAAGCTATGTACTGGGACAGTGTGCATCAACAGGGGAGCACGCTTACTTGAGAGACTGCAGGAGCAGCCAAACTGCAATGCTTTATGGGAGAGGGAATCAAACTACAGAGACTTCAGCCAAGCTCAAAAATGACCTAGCTCAAAAATGATCTCCCCTTAAATTCTGCCACAGGTCCCTAGCAGACCAAAACCCATGAAAAGTCACATTGGAGAGGGAATCAAACTATAGAGACTTAAGCCAAGTTCAAAAACGACCTAGTCTCCCCTTAAATTCTGCCACAGGTCCCTAGCAGACCAAAACCCAAGAAAAGTCACATTCAAGGAATACAAGGAGTGCACAGATGTTTGGCATCAGAAACAAGTGTAAGGATAGCATTGTGTTATATGGGGACTGAGAGACAATCCCTGGTAGGGGATCCTGGCCAGGGCATCAGAAACACAAACCATGTAAAACTTCATGAATGGAGAGGGCAGAGGTTAGAACCCACAATGTCCTCATTCCACAGTTGGAAGTGCTGCAGACTGAAAACCCCTATTCTAAATGAAGCACCAGGGAAGTACAAGAAATCAAATGATTTAGTAACCTCTTTAGAAATCCAATAAGGAAGAGGAAAGTTTAGAGAGTTTGAGTCCCACTCCCAACCAATGTTCCCTCTAAGCTGTGGAGTCTTGTGAGCAAAAACTCTACTTTATGAGCTACTAGCATTAAAGTTGTGAGCCAGCGATTTGGCTGCTGCATAAATTAGTTTGCTCTGGAGCCATCCTTCCTGAGCTAAGGCAAAAATGTGTGAGCCAGAGGCTAAAAAACTGTGAGCTGCTCACACTAACTCAGCTTAGAGGGAACACTGGTCCCAACCAGTGGCCAACACATAATCAACAGCACAAGAAGCAGGGCCCAGACCTTTTACAGCCTCAGCAGAGACTCTTTTCCTATTAGAGGTGCAGGATCTGGCAGTGAAGGGATGGTATTTGCCACTACGAAAAGCTGGAGGTTACTACTGGAGGTTACAACCAAAGTTGTCAGTGGGAGTGACCATAATAATGAAAGCAGTGAAGCCACAAGGAAAGTATGGACATGATGTGCCATAAATGAACCTTGTGTAGCTTGTGGAGCTATCTGTGCAGCAAAATAGCCAGAGGGAACCCCCCCCATAAAAACAGATTACTTTACCAAGGGATTAGAAGTGCATTCCCCAATGAAATGGTCCCTATCAGGGAAGGAGCAAAAAAAGAAAGGGCATAGAATGTCCCGTTGTGGAGCAAGAATGTTCCCGCAAAAGAGCTTGCCCCGCCGTCGACCTCTGCAGTTATTCGCAGCTAGTAATTATTTCCCCACAGATTGATGCGTGGCAGGGTTCTGACTCCGCATCTTCCTTCCTTTCCGTCCGCAGCTTTTGAATCCTGTGTTTGCCAGAAATTTTCATTGCCACGCTCCTGAGCACAGCTGGCTCAATCCCGAGGAGGCCTCTTTTGCGCCATAATGACACAGTGGAAATCCAGAAATGTTTCTGCTTTAAATGTAGTCTGTTCTTCACTAGAATGACTGTTGATGACAAAAACTGCAATGGAGATCCTCTCTTTGTGGCGGCGAAAAAGAGGTAGCGTAGTGCCCCTCCTCCTGGTCATGTGACCGTTTTGGCGGGAAAGCACCAGAGGGAGAAGGGGCGCTCTTAGGCCCAATCTGCATCTAGCATTTGCTCCACTGTTATACCAAACCCACGCTGGAACAGAACTTCCCCTCTGCATTGCATGCCACTTTCACTTTGATTGATTGTCGGATTTTATGGCCGTGCCCAGACTTCATGCCGCTTTCACCTCATTTCATCTCTTGGTTTTATGGAACTGTCTGCATAGATTTATGGCTGTTCAGGGGTGACTCTGCAGTCAGTACAGCATTGGCCCAGGGTATCTGAATATGGTTCTGAGACGCATCTTTTCCTGTCCCAGTATGGGTTTGGTAAAACAATGGAGCAAATGTTAGATGCAGACTGGGCCTTAGTCTACTAGAAAGCTTTGGAAATCTTTTCCGCCCACATGTAGTCCCCAATGCGGGACTGCACAGAAGCCACAACAATGAATTCCAGGTTTTGGTTTCTGACTTGAGCAGCCTAGAAACACAAACTTAGATTGAACTGCCAAGCTGAAAACTCACAGTGGTTTAGTCACTCACAGAAGTGTAAACAAGGATTTCACCACAATGTTGCAGTGTTTGCTGTTAGCTACTTTGGGTTTCCTATTGGAAGAAAAGGTTAGAATTAGTAATCCATAGATAAAGCAAATGTAACACTCACTCTGTTCTGGATCAAGGTCATTCATAACAGAAGAGGAGGCTTCCCCTGCCTTTGCCTTCATCTTCCCCATCATGCCGGGGCTTTTGTTCTTTGAATCTTCCTTCATTTCTTCCAAGGAAAATGTTGGCTCCAAATCCATTGGCCTACAGGAGAAAGATTTATAGCCATTAGAGAAAAACAAAAACAAAAGCCAGACCTAGTTAGGATACAAGGACCTGCCTTGTACTGGGTCAGACCAATGGTTCATCTGGCACAATATTTTCCCAGGGTATTCAGGTGTGGGGGTTGTATTTCTGTATTTTTATGTGCATGTGTGTGTTTGTGTGCGCATGTGTGTGCTCTGCCACTAAGCCACAGCTGTCCCCTAAAATGGGAGAGGGAGAACCACATATACCCCTCTGAGCTCCTTGGGTACATGATAAAAATGCACTAAACAGATATTGCTGTGAGAGCCTCAATTGGGACACAGCCTGGCATAAAATGGATTGCACCAGTGGCTCAGTTGCTATTTTGTCCCCCCCCCCCGAGTTATCTAGGTTTGCCAGCTCCAGTTTTGGAAATTCCTGGAGATTCAGGGGTGGAGTCTTGGGAGGGTGGGATCTGAGGAGGGGAGAGATCTCAGCAAGGTATAATGCCATTGAGTCTACCCTTCAAAGCAGCCATTTTCTCCAGGGGCACAGATCATTGTCAACAGGAGACCAGTGCAATTTTGGGGGGTCTCCAGGCCCCACCTGGAGGTTAGCAACCCTAGTCTTTTCAGAGAAGGAGGAAGAGAGGGGAGAGAAATATGAAGGGGAGGGGAGGAAAAGAAATAAGGAAAAGGCCAAGGCTATATGGGTACGGAAATATGACAGGGGTTCCAGTTTTACCCTTCAATGGCTGTTTTGGATGAAGCTTCTCCCCACAGACCTTCTTTGGTCTCAACTGAACAGGGTATCCCTCCAATAGGTGTTGAACCAGGAATGACGGTCTTACTCTGAAGCTCGGCAACCCCCTCTGTTAAGGAAGACGGCTCTGCTGCTAGAAATGAAATGTGAATACAAACAAGTTTTACTTAGTGCGATGGATGGGCTGTCCGTATCTTCTAATGCCAACAATAATATCTTCTAACAAACAAAGTGTGCACATGTAACTTGCTGTGCTTCCTCATTTTCTTCACTTCAGAGATCTCTAGTGCTTAATAAAAAACCACTGTAGGCTGAGATCGATTTCCCACAAGGAACTGCCCCACCCTCGCTCTTCCCTTTCCCCCAATTGCATTCACCAATTTCCCATTACTTGCTGTGCGGCTGTGTTTTGAACCGCGGTATCCCCTGATCCCCCCCCCCCGCATCTTCGCAATCCTTGTTTTTTGAGACTGCGAAGACACGGGGGAAATCGGGAGATGCTCTGTGTAAAAACACAACGACACAGCGAGTAGTGAGAAACTGACGGATGCAATTGGGGAAAGGGAAGAGCGAAGGCGGGGCAGCTGCTTGTGGGAAATCAGTCTAAAGCTCTGTGGAATGGAATTAGGCCTGTTCAAGGAAGACCTAAACTTAAAATAATGTCTTATAGATCAGGGCTAGGGCTCATTTTTAGGGCAAAAATAAGTATGTCAGTCGTGGGTGCTGAAACCTCACCCTGCCACCCAACAGTCTGCCTCTCAGGCACTTCTCCCCGCTGGATTCTTTTCCAACCCAGCTTGGAAAGAAGAGCCTGCAGGGATGTGGTCATGGGAAGGATTCAGCACCCCTCACCTGCATGTACTTTTCACTCTAGGAACTGGATTCCACACGTGATGGATGCAGAGGCCTTTTCTGCAGGCATTTAAAGGAACACACTACAATGGTAACTGTCCTTGAGGCTTAAAAAGAAAGCAAAGGACTAGGGAGGGAAGAGAGAACCCTGTCTCAGTCCTTTCCTTGCCACCTCTTCTTTCCACAAGAAGTGTTCACACCAGGGAGGAAAAGCCTCACGCATGACTACCACCATTTGGTTTAAAGGCCAAAGGGAACATGGGGAGCTTTAGAGGGAATTCTGTGTTGCTATGCCAAGTGTGAAGCTAACCAACAGATTTAAAATCTGCAATCCCAAAATCCGCAATCCCAACATTTTAGAAAGTGTAGTTTACCATCTTCTAAATATTCAGAAATGGGCCGCAAGCTTGGCAAGATGTGCCTCAGGTTATCCAGGTACTCCAGGAATTTCTGATGTGTTGCTGAGTCTCCTTTTCCCAACACCATCACCACCAGGTTTTCTACTAATTCCTTTGGATCCTTGTGGCTCAGGAATGACAACTCATCTTGTGTAAGGAAGTTCTGGTATTTGACCGAGTTGGAGATCAGCTCTGGGTGCTGTTGGAGAGCTGCTGTTAACTTCCTTCTGGCCTCGTGTAAAAGTTTGGAGGGGTTCTTACCATGAGCAAGGACTTCCAAGGTAGTAGAGCTGCAAATTAAGAAATAATAATAATAATAATAATAA
>NW_015173196.1:39407-44675 GCF_001447785.1 Gekko japonicus | reverse complement strand
CCGCGTGGAACTCCACGCGGGCAGAACGAAGCAGCAATGGGGTGGGTGGGGTGGGCCTCGTCGCTGCCCCCGTGCAGCCTCGGATAGACAGAGGGGGTGGGGAAGGCTACTTACCCTCCTGCTTCGTCCTCGTTCTTCAACAGAATGAGGCTCAAAGCAGAGGGCGGGGTGAAGAAGGGGGCGGGGCTTCACCATGTGACCACCCCCCCGGAGCATCTCTTTCGGAGTGACGTACCGGGGCACTCCGGTAGGATGAGAGGCCTGGTTGTAACAGATCCTTATAACGCTACACTGATCTAGATATTACTGGTGTGTTTTTTAAAGCCTCAAAAATCCCTCAGGTAATGGTGGGAAGGGGAGGAGTGGTGCTGAAGGGACCAAAGTAAGGAAATTGGCACTGATGTCAGTGGGACTTGCAAAAACATGCCTCTTCCTGTCCACTGCAACCTTTTAAATGATTACAGCACCCAGGTTTTGAAAAGATTACTGCAACACAGGAGAAAACAAAGAAGCAGAATAAATATAGGATGTCACGTGGATGCTCCTGAAAGCCAAGGGAGCCAAGGTGGAGCAGAACATCCATGTGGAATCAACCTCAAACTATATCCAAACACATCCCAAACACTGGACACATTCTGAAAAACTTTTACTCACCCTCCAACCAGACACCCTGCGAAATCTCCATTCCACCCACTTTCAGGAGCCCACTGGCATCCCCCAGGGTCCCATCCAAGGCTCCCTCTAAGCTGTGGAGTCCTGGAAGCAAAAATTCTACTTTGTGTGCTCCCGGCATTAAAGTGGTGAGCGAGTGATGTGGCTACTGCGTAAATAGTTTGCTCTGGAGCCAGCCTTCCTGAGCTGAGACAAAAATGTGAGAGCTGGAGGCTAAAAAACTGGGAGTTAGCTCACTCTAACTTGGCTTAGAGGGAACACTGGTCCCATCCCAACCAAAGATCTCACTCTCCCCCACTCTCTACACAAGTGGACTCATACTCCATTGGCCCACGAGTCACCACAGACAGCAGCAGCTCCTCCTGTTACATGGGAGGTCCAAAAACTACATCAGACTTGACCAAAGCAAAATCAAAGGAGCCAAGGGGGGGGGGACCAAGGAAGAACAGCTGGCCTGAAAAAGTGACATCATCACTGGCAAAGTCTCTGTTCATCATCTGAGCACAGAAATTACCCTTCAGTGGCTCCTTCGGATGGAGCTTCTCCCAACAGAACTTCTTTGGTCTCAACTGAACAGGGTATCTCTCCAATAGGCGTTGAACCAGGAATGACTGTCTTACTCTGAAGCTCGGCACCCCCCTCTGCTAAGGAAGATGGCTCTGCTGCTAGAAATGAAGTGAAATGTGAGTACGTAGTTTTACTTAGTGCAGGGGATGGGCCGACCGTATTTTCTAATGCCAGGAATAACATCTTCTGACAAACAAGTATATGCATGTATGTAACTTGCTGTGCTTCCTCATTTCCCTCACTTCAGAGATTTCTAGTACTTTTTTTTTTTTTTTTTAAGGAACACTGTAGGCTAAACTTCCATGCAATGGAATTAGGCCTGCTCATAGATGACCTAAACTTAATGTCTTATAGATCAGGGCTAGGGCTCATTTTTAGGGCAAAAATAAGCATGTCAGTAGTGGGTGCTGAAACCTCACCCTGCCACCCGACAGCCTGCCTCTCAGGCGCGTCTCCCCGCTGGATTCTTTTCCAACCCAGTTTGGGAAGAAGAGCCTGCAGGGATGTGGTCATGGGAAGGATTCAGCACCCCTCACCTGCATGTACTTTTCACTCTAGGAACTGGATTCCACAGGTGATGGATGCAGAGGCCTTTTTTGCAGGCATTTAAGGGAACAGTGTACAATGGTAACTGTCCTTGAGGCTTAAAAAGAAGGCAAAGGAACCCTCCACTGTGGAAGTCCTCTGTATAAGCTCTGCCTTGTCAATGAAGTGTGACTCCGCTGAGATGGGTTCCTGTGGCCCTGTCAGACAGAAAGAACGGAAATCTAGGGAAATGGCCATATCACAAGAGTTAAACGGGTTTATCAGTTATTTCCTCCTCCCCAGAACCCGGAGAATCATAGGTTTGTAAGGGGAAACTAGAGATTTCCTAACAAGAATTATTTGCATCTCACTAAACTATGATTTTCAGGGCTTTTTGGTGGGGGGAAACCAAGATGATTACAATAGTATGAAATGAATTGGTTTATAATAGTGCTGATGTTGTCCAAATGAACGTGGCAAGAAACCGCAGCCAGAATGAGACTTAGTGGCTGGTGAAAAGCCACACAGTCAGGCCCCTAAACATCCCTTGGGGGGGGGGGTTGACAATATCTGAACAGACTGGGAGGGCTTACCATATCTTCCTGACACACCACAGGAAGATCGCACGGGACTCTGAACCGAACCATTTCCCCCTGCAAGCAAAAGAGAGCACAAGTGAGCACATGTGTGAAACTACGAGAGTGATTCATACTCCAGAATCCTGTCAGAAACATGCTAGAATACTCTGTGTTGTGACCTGTTTACACAGGATAGGAAAAGGGGGGATTCAGAAGGTGCAAAGTTGTGTTTTTGAAGGACATCCAAGATCTTAGGGATAATAAATGCTCTCAAAAGTCAGGTTTCATAATCAGTTTACCTCAGGTTCATGGCAATTTGTAGCCTATTATTCTTTGGAGGTTATAATGAAATCAGATTGTTTATGTAAGTCCATTTAAACATCCCCATGAGGAGGAAATAAGGCAGCTGGAGAGTTGGGTGTCTGGAGGCGGTTGTTGGTAAAAAGAGCCCTCAATGAGTATGAAAGAAACCTGTTTACGTAACTGTGCTTGAGCTCTTTTCCACTTCTGATGGAAAGTCCTGTGTCATCCAAAAATCCTGAATATATTTCTAATTGATAACAACTGGGGCAAATGTGACCATCACCACAGCCGTTTGCTGTATTGGTGATGAATGGCTGTTGTGCCATCTGCTGTAACACTAACTTCCGGAACACCACTTTTTCAAATAGAGATAAACATCCTTTGTAGAGAACACTTCAAGGTACATATTTTCCACAGTTTTGGTACAGGGATTAACATTTATTCCAGGACTCCAAGGACGGTAGATCAAGATGGTTAGGGTTAGATGTGTTAGTCAGTCTGTAGCAGCAGAAAAGAGCAAGAGTTCAGTAGCACCTTAAAGGCCCTGGTCACACTGGAGAAAAAGGTGCGTCTGAAGTGCGGCTTTTTGGAGCCGCATCAAAAGAGACGCGCAGCGGCGGGATCAGACAGATCCCCTGAGCCGCCACGCAGTTGCTCTCCGGCACGCGGGGGGGGGGGGGGAGCCACAGAATGGAGAGCAAGGCAGCCCGCTGCACATGTGCGCACCTGCGCAGTTTGGCCAGGGGCCTCGCACGCTGCTGGAGACGGGCGCGCTGGTGATCCCACGGCCGCCCTTGATGCGGATTTTCAGGTAGGTAGTAGTGTTTTCTAGGGGTTTTTTTAATGCATGGTTTCGGCCAGAAGGGACAGATCAGATGTTGCAGTGTGATCACGCCCATTTGATGCGCCCCCGATCCGTCCCTCTTGTGGGGCAAATCCTCCCATGTGACCTGGACCAAAGACTAACAACGTTTGTGGCAGGGGAGGAGCTTTCTTGAGACACTGCTCACTTCTTCAGCTACGTGAGCAGTGACTCACAAAAGCTCCTATCCTGCTACAAATTTTGTTAGTCTTTACGGTACTGCTGGACTCTTGCTCTTTCCAATGAGGGTGTTTGCTCTGGAAAGGAATACAAACAAACCCTGAACCCAATGCTCTTAAAATAAGGAACTCCAAAGCCACTTCGATTTTTAAAATATTCGGAAAAAAGTTCAGCCAAAATGTCTTCAGTTGTCTTTCCCGGTAAGGTATATTTCTGCAGGAAGAGTCATTTCTGTTCCGTGGAATTATTCTCTTCCCCCCTTTTTGCTTCCTGATGCCCTTGTGCCCAGCCCCTCCCCTTCCAGTTTAAATGCCAAGGCAAAGTTTAATCTGATATCGAGGGGCAATTATTGCCTGGCTGCAGATCAGCACAACCACCTGCCTTTTATGGCACTCCTGCTGTCCCCCCTTGACTTGGGTAGCATTTCTAAAGGGGGGGGGCACTGGGTGTCTAGTGGAGGGTACCCTCCTCCAGGGACCGCCTTAACGGGGAAGGGGGCTCCGGGTTCCCGCCAGCAAACCGTCCAGGCCTTTCAAGGGAGGGCGCACGAGGTTCATTTAGAAGAAGAACCAGGCAGTTTCGGGAGATGAAGTGTCAGGCAGGCAGGGGCTAAAGAGGAAAGTGAAAGTACATCGAGGCAGCTGGGAGGACACGGCTGTCGGGTGTCCCGCTTCTTCTTCGCCCGGTTCTGCCAAGGCGTGCCAATAGGCTCACGTACACCTGGACGGCGTCGGGGCATTTCTCCTCCCGGCCACCCCCTGCCCACCAAGCGGGGACTGATCTGACTCCCGCGACGCTCCCCCACGTCTCCTCCTTACCCATCCCGGCGACGGAGCGGAGCCTCTCGGCCTCGCGCTTGAGGTTGATGCCCTCCAGCACCCGGACGGCCACCGGCACGGCGTAGGATTCGGTGTAGTATTTGAGCAGCAGGTCGCTGAGGTCCAGCCTGTCCGCCTTCTGCAGCCGCCCGCGAGGGATGTTTTTGTAGCCCTCCCGGAGCGGGATCTCGTTCAGCTTCCGCTTGAACCTCTTCAGCTCCCCCTCCTCCAGGTCCTCCAGGGCGTCCAGCAGGTGGTCGTAGACCGTCTTCCCCATCGCCGGCCTTCGCCGCTGCGAGCGGGATCTCGTTCAGCTTCCGCTTGAACCTCTTCAGCTCCCCCTCCTCCAGGTCCTCCAGGGCGTCCAGCAGGTGGTCGTAGACCGTCTTCCCCATCGCCGGCCTTCGCCGCTGCAAAAAGCAGCAAAAAAGCCTCTTCCCACGACGATGGAGCGGCGCGGGAGAAGCCTCCTGCCCCGGAGGGGGGAGGCTGCGGCCGCTCTGATTGGCGCAGCGGGAGGGGGGCGGGGTCTGGCTGTGCTCTGAACTCGTCCCGGGCAAAGGGCTAACTCGTCTTCTGGCGCTTTCCCAATGTTCCCTCTAAGCTGTGGAGTCTTGTGAGCAAAAATTCTACTTTGTGAGCTACTGGCAACAAAGTTGTGAGCGAGCGATTTGGCTACTGCATAAATTAGTTTGCTCTGGAGCCCTCCTTCCCGAGCTGAGACAAAAATGCGTGAGCCTGAGGTTAAAAAACTGAAAAAAAC
>NW_015173196.1:33345-39300 GCF_001447785.1 Gekko japonicus | reverse complement strand
AGTGAAGAGGACCTAAAGAGCCTCTTGCTGATGGTCAAAGAGCAGAGCGCAAAAGTGGGCTTGAAACTCAACATCAAAAAAACTGAGATCATGGCATTCGGCCCCATCAATCCTCAGCAAATAGAAGGTGAAGTCATGGAAGTGGTGACAGAATCCAGTTTCCTGGGATCTAAGATCAATGCAGATGGTGACAGCAGCCATGACAGTAAAAGACGCCTCCTCCTTGGGAGGAAAGCAATGGCAAACCTAGACAGCATAAAAAAAGGACAGACATCAACCTGCCAACAAAAGTCTGTATGGTCAAAGCAATGGTATTCCCAAGTAATGTGTGAGAGTTGGACCATAAGAAAGGCCGAGCGCCAATGGGGGAAAAAGATATTGGTCTCTGAGACCTTGGAAAGCCAATGCTGCCAGCAGAACTGCAAAACAGCTTAAAGGAGGGGCTCTGGTTTAGCAGTGATAGAGCCTCTGCTTGGTATGCAGGAGGTCCCAGGCTCAGTCCCTGGTATTTCCTGTTTAAAAGCAGTAGGTGATGCCAAAGAACTTTGCCGGAGACCCTGGAGAGCTGGCGGCGGAATGCACAGCACTGACCTTGTAAGATCAATGGCCAGATTCAGTAGTCGCATTCACGTGTTGCAGTAACCACACCGATGTGCAGCATCCATGCGTGTTTGTTTGTGCAGGAGAGTCAAGGCACCCTTGCTTTACAAATGGAACTAGTGCCTCAGCTGAAAGTTTTGAACAGGGCCACCGACTGGGGGTGTGTGTGTGACAAAATTCGAAGGGGACAAGGCAGCTGGAGGGCCCTTCATGCTGCATCCTACCGAATGTCTTTCCATTTATTTTTAAAGTGCAATTCTGGCTGAAGCCACTAGGGGTGCAGGGAAGCCTGAGCACAGTATCCGTTAACTGTAGTATGGCATTCTCTGTGTAGTATAGCCAGGAGATCCCAAGATTGTCTGGCAACCAGAAGTTCTGGCTCTTTAGCATTATGCACCATATAAGTGGTGAGCTAGACTCTCCCCCCCCGGCAAGAGATGTTTCACAGGTGGTTTGCCATTGCCTGCCTCTGCATCACAACCCTGGTATTCCTTGGAGGTCACTCATCCAAATACTAGGCAAGGGCGACCCTGCTTACCTTCGGGCTATCCTGGACAGTCCAGGTCAGGGCTGGGCACAGTGAAAGGCACTGGGTTGTTATTACTGTGTTGGTGGAAGATCTAACAGCCCTTTGTGAAGGCTTCTTTGGTGTATCATATGACAAACAATATAATTTTTTTTAAATGTCATTAACGTTATAATAGATTTATAGCAAATACCATGCCCAGTCATTCTACCCAGTGGAGACCCAGAGCGGCATTGTTCTTCTGCCCTCCCTTTTATCCTCCGATGTGCAGCATCCATGCGTGTTTGTTTGTGCAGGAGAGTCAAGGCACCCTTGCTTTACAAATGGAACTAGTGCCTCAGCTGAAAGTTTTGAACAGGGCCACCGACTGGGGGTGTGTGTGTGACAAAATTCGAAGGGGACAAGGCAGCTGGAGGGCCCTTCATGCTGCAAGACGGGAGGGACTTCAGTGGAGTATAGTGCCGTACACGACACCTTCCAAAGCGACCAATTCTTCCAAGGTGAATTGATCTTTGTCGCCTAGAGATCAGTTGTAACAGTGGGAAATTCCCAACCACCACCTGGAGGTTGGCAACCTTAGCTCCATGGCAGGCTGGGGATCCGAGTATTAGAGGCACATGACAGGTTGCTTAAAAGCGCTCTTATTACACACTGCCTGTCATGAAGATAACTCGATTTAGAGTGTTCAGATTCCTTTCGTTTTTGGCCCTGCAACTTCTATAAGCATTCTGGGGTTGGTGGCCAGTTTCCAAGCGTGGAGCGTTATTCTCTGAGTTATGCCCGCCACAGAGACACTTTGCTTCCATTGCAAATAACATAGGTTGCTGCTGGTTCGTCTCTCCTGGACCAGGATCTTCCCATGTCTTTCCATTTTGTTCCTGGAACTCCCACAATCACCTTGAAGGCGGTGGCCAGTTTTGAGTCTCCCAGCTTTATTCTCCGCTGAGTTATCCCTGGCAGTGTGGTGTAGTGGTTGAAGCGCAGAAGTAGGATTGGGGGAAACCAGATTTGGATCCCCGCTCATGCCATGGAAGCTTGCTGGGTGACCTTGGGCCACTCGCACACTCTCGGCCTAATCTACCTCACAGGGTTGTTGTGAGGATAAAATGGAGGAGTGGAGAATGATGTAAGCTGCTTTGAGTCCTCATTGGGGAGAAAGGTGGGATTTGGGGAGAAAGGTGGGATATAATTTAAAATAAACAAACAAACAAATGGCCAGACAGGCCGATTCTTTGTTTTGTTATTTGTTTTGGATCAGGGTCATATGGGGGCCCTCAGGTGGAACCTTTGTCTGGGGACCCATGGTGGCTCTCGGTAGCCCTTTGCAATTATTCTCCCCCCCCCATCCCAAATGTAGTTGCTCTATGGAGGAAAGACACTTCATCTGCTAACAGCCTCCCCACCCCATGCATTAGAATCATACAAAGAACTTCTCTTGACAGCCCCATTGCCTCCTCCCCCACGCCTTAGTTAGCTGGGTGTGTGTGTGTGTGATGATTGGCATAGAGCCAGAAGTGGAGTGGAGGCAGGGCTGAAGGAGGACTCGGCTCCAGAACACATCCTCAGTGTCAGGAAGGCATGGCTCTATTGCCATTCTTATATTAGCCACCAACAACCCCTGCTGCCCCAATCTCCTCTCACTGTATGGACTAATGCAGGGGTCCCCAAACTCTTTCAGTCAGTGGGCACCTTTAGAATTCTGACACAGTGTGGTGGGTGCAGGTGCAAAAGGGCTGCTCCAAAATGGCTGCTACAGAAGGCAGAGTCCAGGCACAAAATATGGCAGAGGAAGAAGAGGAGTAGGAGATGGAGGAGGAGACTGGATTTATATCCTGCCCTTCACTTGGAGTCTCAGAGCAGCTTACAAACTCCTTTCCCTTCCCCTCCCCACAACAGCCACCCTGTGAGGTAGGTGGGGCTGAGAGAGCTCTTTCCAGAGCTGTCCTTGAGAGAACAGCTCTGACAGAACTATGGCTTGCCCAAGGTTATCCAGCAGGTGCAAGTGGAGGAGTGGGGAATCAAACCTGGTTCTCCCAGATTAGAGTCTATGCACTTAACCACTACACCAAACTGGCTCTCAGCTTATCCTTTGTGCACCACTACACCAAACTGGCTCTCAGCTTATCCTTTGCGCCAGCGTGGTGTAGTAGTTAAGAGTGGTGGACTCTTAATCTGGAGAACAGGGTTTGAGTCCCCACTCCTCCTCCATATGCAGACAGCTGGGTGACCTTGGGTCAGTCACAGCGCTCTCAGAGCTCTCTCAGCCCCATTCCAAACCCCAAGGACACACAAGTAACCTTTATTGAAAGGTGAGGAAAGGGTGAGGTGCAGACTGGCAGCTTTAACAAACAGGGTGAATAAAGATTATAATGAGCAGTCCCAAACTTAGGGTGAAAAGAGAAGAGAGTCTCTAGACACTATTCCTCACAGTCACTTTTCCTCACAGTGGCTTCCTCACAGTCACTGAAGTCTTTTTCAGGGCAAGTTGCGTAGTTATACACAGCTTTGTATAGGCACTTCAATGGGGTACAATGCCATAGAGTCCACCTTCCAAAGCAGCTATTTTCTCCAGGGGAACTGATCTCTGTCACTCAAATCAGTTGCAATCCCAGGAAATCTCCAGCTACCACCTGGAAACTACAGAAACAACAAAGGCCCATGGAGTAAAAGAGCTGCTACGTAGAATCAACGAGAAGAAACTCCGAAAAAGGGCTGCCTGCCCAAGACTCCCACTCAATATGCAAGTATACAACCATAAATAACACCAGTAACCGTATCATGACCGTTATAACATAGTAATCAATTGTAATGACAGTGTCGTAGAAAACTGATAAGATACAAATTGTCAATAGACCAAGAAGTACAAACAGAGTAATCGTAAGGAAAAATAACAATAACTATGTGGAAACAAAGATTCATAGTAGCTAGTAACAGCAATAATTGCCCATAACAGCAAAACAAGGTCCCAATATAGCTCCCTTGTTTCTTAAGTTCTCTTCCTCAGTTGCTGTAAACCTCTAGAATGAAACAAAATATACAATGAACCATTGTATGGGGGCATCCTGCTCATGCTTATCAAACAGCCAATCAATACACTCTGGAGTGCCCTCGCTCATAAGAACATAAGAGACGCCAATGTTGGATCAGGCCAAAGGCCCATCTAGTCCAACACTCTGTGTCACACAGTGGCCAGAAATACCAGGTGCCATCAGGAGGTCCAGCAGTGGGGCCAGGACACTAGAAGCCCTCCCACTGTTGACCCCCCCCCACAAGCACTCACCCAAAGTTCTGTATTGAATGCAGTCATGCAAGGGTTTTTACAGTCTCCCTCAGGAGTGACCTTGATGTGAACCTCCTGGTCTCCCATCGGGGATGATACACAGTAATGTATTAAAATCAAGGATAAGGAGCTCAGTATAATGACAGTATAAATGAGCAAGCTTCAGAGGACAGTGGAAGACAGGAGGGCCTGGCGTGATCTGGTCCATGGGGTCCCGAACAGTGTTCCCTCTAAGCTGTTCCCTCTAAGCTGTGGAGACTTGTGAGCAAAAATTCTGCTTTGTGGGCTACCGGCATTAAAGTTGTGAGCGAGCGATTTGGCGCCTGCATACATTCGTTTGCTCTGGAGCCCTCCTTTCTGAGCCGAGACAAAAATGTGCGAGCCGGAGGCTAAAAAACTGTGAGCTAGTTCACACGAACTCAGTCTAGGGGGAACACTGGCAAGAGTCGGACTGAACCACCACAAATAACTCTCCCAAGTGGTTGAAGAATGTTTCGTATATCACAATTACAATAATATTTTCTGGACACAAGAAGCTCCCCAGTTGCTTTTCCTCTTCAGGAAAACTTCCAGGCAGCAGCAGAAGTGAGGATTTAAAAAAGAAAAGAAAAGCGGAAGCGTTGAGCGGCTGCCGTTCCTTTAAAAAAGAGGACTTAAAAAAGAGGATTTTAAAAAGAAAAGAGGATTTTAAAAAGAAAAGAGGGTTTTAAAAAGAAAAGAAAAGCGGAAGCGTTGAGCGGCTGCCGTCCTTGCCGAAAGGCGTGCCGGGGCGCCCGAGGGAGTGTTCCGCAAGGACTTTGAGCCCCGGGAGCTTCGGCTTCTGCCGTCTCTTGCTGCAACTGGCGGGGGAGCCCTGCGAGAAGACCTGCCGCAGGAGTTTCTTCGGCCTTGGAAGAGGTAAACCGGGGTGGGGGGTGGGGGCTGGGAGCTCCCCTCCTCCCCCTCCTTTTGGCGGGAAGGGGAGAGGGGCGTTTTTTTTTAGAAGAGAGGCGGGCTGCGGCGTCTGCTGTCGAGGTGCCCCCCCCCCCAATTCTACCGGCCCTTTAAGGGGGTGAGAGAAGAGCCGACGGCAGGGAAACGGCTGAGGGGTTTCGCCTGCAGAGGTTTGGGGGCGGCTGCTGAGGGGCGTGAGGCTGGTCCCGGCTCTCCGTAGATGTTAAAAGGGGCAAGAAGGGCGGCGAGGGCGTGGCGTCCTTCCGTCCGAGCGACCTAGAGCCCGTCCCCAAAACCAGAGAGGTGGTCGAGGGTGGCGGGCGGGCGCTGGGTGTGGAGGGAGAAGGGGCCGCGTCACAACAGTGTTTGTGCTCTGCGCTGACAAGGGAGTGTGGGCACGACAGACGGGTGTGGGTGAGGCCAGCACTCCCCTGCCCTCTCCCTCTCCCAGTGTGTTGACTTTAACAGGAGTGAGACTGTGTGCAAGGCTGCAGGGCTAGGCGAGCGCAGAGGCCAACCTCCCGGCGGGGCCTGGAGACACGCTCTGGGCGTCCTCTCCCCCGAGGCGGGCGGTGTGTGTGTGTGTGTGTGGGGGGGGTCTCCTCGTCCCTGCCCC
>NW_015173196.1:15214-33323 GCF_001447785.1 Gekko japonicus | reverse complement strand
CCCCTCCCCCCCCCCCCCCCCCCCCAACCGCTGGCGCTCTGACCGTCGGTGGACCGTCCAAGGGGAGGCTCTTCCCCGAGGAGCTACAGCAGAGAAAAAAAGGGACGACGGGTGTGTGTGTGCAGCCAGAGCCGCGCAAAGAGCCCCGGGCCTGTCTCGCGCGCTTCCAGGCCAGGAAACGACTGCTGCGTGACCGAGTGGCCCGCCCGCCTGGCCCTCGAGCAGGTTCTCTCCTCTCCGGGTCTTCATCCGACCCCCAGCCAGCGGCCTCCGCCCTCGCAGTCAGGGGAGCCTTCAGAGCTAGTCCACGCTGGGCGCGCTCCGGGACTGGGAAGGGGTGCGGAGAGGGAGGAAAGGTCCCCGCCGGCAGCGCACTTCCGTCTTCCTACAGCCAAATCAGAAGGAGAGAGAAGAGCTGGCTTCTACCATGCGCCTGGTGGTAGTACCTCACCCCAGATCTCAGAGAATGGCAAGGGCTGCATGAAGGCCAGTGCTGCCAACTTCCAGGCGGGGGCTGGAGTTCTGTCAGAAGAAGAAGAGGAGATTGGATTTATACCCCTCCCTTCACTACCCGAAGGTGTCTCAGAGCGGCTTACAAACTCCTTTCCCTTCCCCGCCCCACAACAGACACCCTGTGAGGGAGGTGGGGCTGAGAGAACTCTGACAGAGAATGCTCTTTTTTCAAGAACAGCTCTTATGAGAGCTATGGCTTGCCCAAGGTCATCCAGCCAGGTGCAAGTGGAGGAGTGGGGAATCCAAACCTGGTTCTCCCAGATTAGAGTCCGCGCACTTAAGCACTACACCAAACTGGCTCTCTTTCAACTGATTTCCAAACTACACACATCAGTTCCCTGGGGTGGGGGAAGACCGCTTTGGCAGGCAGAATCTCTCTGGCATCCCATCCTCGCTGAGCTCCCTCCCCTTCCCAAACTCCACCTTCCACAGGCTGCACCCTCATCTCCCCAGTAATTTACTAAGTCATAGTTGGCAACCCAAATCTGCAATGGATTGTTTTAAGGATAGGATTGCCAACCTCCAGGTGGTGGCTGGAGATCTTCTGCCTTATAACTGACCTCCAGGTGGCAACAGAGATCAGTTCACCTGGAGAAAATGGTCACTTTGGAAGGTGAGCTCCATGGCATTATACCCCATTGAAGTCCCTTCCCTCCCCAAAGTCTGTCCAGATTCCACCCTGAGGCATTTCCCAAACTAGAGCTGGCCACCCCATGTAAGAACAATGATTGCACGGTCCTTACACTGCTTCCAGTGTAATGTTTTCTGAAAGTAATAATTATTTGAAATCAATTGGTATGTGAAGCATTGATTTAATAAATACAATTTATTTTTAAGCGAAAAATAAGCATGTCGCAATATTCAAGGCAGTGAATTCTGTGTATTCTAGGTAGGAGACCATAATAAAGCTGCATGTATTGTATACATAAGAACATAAGAGAGGCCATGTTGGATCAGGCCAATGGATCATCCAGTCCAACACTCTGTGTCACACAGTGGCCAAAATCCAGGTGCCATTAGAGGTCCACCAGTGTGGCCAGAACTCCAGAAGCTCTCCCTCTGTGGCCCACCAAGCACCAAAAATACAGAGCATCAGTTCCCCAGAGTGTTCCATTTATATATTGTGGCTAATAAGCAGTGATGGACCTCCGCTCCATATGTTTATCCAATCCCCTCTTGAAGCTGTCTGCGCTTGTAGCCACCACCACTTCCTGTGGCAGTGAATTCCATGTGTTAATTACTCTTTGGGTGAAGAAGTACTTCCTTTTATCTGATCTAAACCTACTTCTCATCAATTTAATTGAGTACCCATGAGTTCTTGTATTGTGGGAAAGGGAGAAAAGTACTTCTTTCTCTACCTTCTTCATCCCATGCATAATTTTGTAAACTTCTATCATGCCACGCCTCAATCGTCGTTTCACCAAGCTAAAGAGCCTTGACCTCTTTAACCTTTCTTCGTAGGGTAGGAGTTCCATCCCCTTAATCATTTTAGTTGCTCTTTTATGCACCTTTCCAATGCTATAATGTCTTTTTTGAGGTGTGGTGACCAGAACTGTACACAGTATTCCAAATGAGGCTGCACCATAGATTTATACAGGGGCATTATGATATTGGCTGATTTGTTTTCATTCCCCCTCCTAATAATCCCCAGCATAGCATTTGCCCTTTTTGATTACAGTCGTACACTAAGTTGACATCTTCAGTGAGATATATCAACCATTACTCCAAGGTCTCTCTCCTGGTCAGTTACCTCCAGTTTGGACCCCATCGACATATATTCATAGTTAGAATTTTTGGCTCCAGTGTGTGTTACTTTGCACTTCATTTGCCACACTGACACCCACTCATCCATCCTCGATAGATTCCCCTGGAGCACCTCACAGTCCTCCTTGGTTTTCCACCACCCTGAATAACTTATTGTCATCTGTCAGACTTAGCCACTTCACTGCTTACTCCCAACTCCAAATCATTAATGAACAAGTTAAAAAGCACCGGATGTAGTACCAAGCCTTGCGGTACCCCACTAATCAGCACCTTCCAATGTGAAAACTGTCCATTTATATTCATTCTGTTTCCTGTTAATTAACCAGTTTTTAATTAGGGTTGCCAAGTCTGGATTGGAAAAACCTGGATACTTTGAGGGTGGAGCCAGGAGAGGGCGTGGTTTGGGGAGGGGCCTCAGCATAGTACAATGCCATAGAGTCCACCCTTCAAAGCAGCCATTTTCTCCAGGGGAGCTGATGTCTGTCGGCTGGGGATCAGTTGTAAAAGCGGGAGATCCCCAGGCCCTGCGCCCCACCTGGAGGCTGGCAACCCTGTTTTTAATCCACAAGAGGACTTGTCCTCTTATCCCATGACTGCTGAGTTTACTTAGGAGCCTTTGATGAGGAACGTTATCAAAAGCTTTCTGGAAGTCTAGTTAAACAACATCTACTGAGTCACCCTCTTCCATATGTTTGTACATCCCCTTAAAAAGTAAAGTAAAGGTTCCCTTGCTCGAAAGCCAGTCGAATCCGACTCTAGGGTTGCGGTGCTCATCTCCATTTCAAAGCCGAAGAGCCAGCGCTGTCCGAAGACATTTCCGTGGTTATGTAGTCGGCATGACTAAACACCATGGTCATGTGGCCGGCATGACTAAACACCAAGGCGCACGGAACGCTGTTACCTTCCCACTGAAGTGGTACCTATTTATCTACTTGCAATTTCTTGCTTTCAAACTACTAGGTTGGCAGGAGTCACCCCCTTAAAGAACACTAAAAGTTTAGTGAGATGATCTTCCCTTACAGAGTCCATACTGATTCTTCCTCAATAGCTTTTGTTCATCAATGTGCCTACTAATTCTATAATAATGGATTCCACCAACTTACCTGGTTTTGATGTTTGACCGGCCTGTAATTTCCCAGATCTCCTCTCCAGTCCTCAGGAATGGAGGCAGATTTTAGTGAAAGATTGCATATTTTTGTCAGGAGATTTGTCTGTTTTGGCTTGGATAATATATACCCACAGGGAAAACCCAATAAAGAATCCTAAGAATGATCCCCTAATTTGGTGCCCGGAGGAAGGGGAAGAAGGGAGACTGAACAAGATGCCTGTTTATAGGGAGATCTGAGTAGAAAGCTGTTTTCAAATGATTGCTTATTTCCTTTTCCTTAGGCCTTGGCTCTGGTGGTTGAGTCTGATTTAACATTCCAGCTTCCATGGACGAGTGGGCCTCCGAGGAAGGCACGAGCAGTGGCAGGCCACAGACTGCAAAGGCCTCACTACGTCCCCCCCAACCAAGATACTTCCCTGAGGTTTCTACTGAAGTCTTTGCTGGCGAATATGGTTTTGAGTTGGCACTCCAGGAGCTGCAGACAGACAGGCCCAATATGTACATGGTATGGAACTGGGGCAGGGTGGGATCATTGTACAAAGTGGATTGTGGGGAGGATCTAGCTTTTGAGCCAAGAATTGCATAAAAACATTGTGGGGCACCCAAAAGCCACATTTCAACTTTTATTTTTTTATTCCTCAAGGGAGTTCTTAACAGAGTTTGTCTGAATGGAACTACACATTTATGTGATGCATAGTTTTAGTCTAGATAGAGTCCTAAACACTGCCCGGGGGTGGGGGGAGGTGGCAGCGGATGGCCTCCACCTGAAGCTAGGGTTGCCAGCCTCCAGGTGGTGGCTGGAGATCTTCTAGGATTACAACTGATCTCCAGGTGAGAGAGATCAGTTCACCTGGAAAAAGTGGTTGTCTTGGAAGGTGGCCTCTATGGCATTATACCCCACGGAAGTCCCATCCCTCCCCAAGCAGCGCTCTCCTCAGGCTCCACCCCCCCCCCAAGATTTCCAGGTGTTTTCCAACCCAGAGCTGGCAAACTTAACCTGAAGCAGCAGATTCATAGTTTATGGGTGCTGCTGGATCCTGGCCTACAGAGGCTCAGGTCTGCTCTGTGGCACATTAGTACCTTTTTATTTTGGGTTGATATGCTTGCTGCAGCCATTCCTCAAAAACTATGATTGTGCCAAAAGTGATCCATGCTCTGATCATTTCCAGGTTAGGTTACTGTAATGTGCTTTAGGTTAGGCTGCCTTTGAAACTGTCCAGAAATTTCAGTTGGGTCGAAAATGCATCTGCCAGATGACTGTCAAGGGCTCCATAGAGGAATTGTATCAGCCCTGTGCTGAAAGATCTGCACAGCCTGCCCATGTGTTTCTGGGCTCAATTCAAAGTGCTGGCTCTTACCTTTAAGGCCCTAAATGGCTTGGGGCCTGGCCAGGGCACCCAAAGGACTGTTTCCTCCTGCACAATCCAACCTGCCAGTTACAATCTGCCTCCCAAGCAATGCTCTCTAAGCTGTAGAGTCTTGTGAGCAAAAATTCTACTTTGTGAGCGACTGGCATTAAAGTTGTGAGTGAGCAACTTGGCTGCTGCATAAATTAGTTTGCTCTGGAGCCCTCCTTCCTGAGCTAAGACAAAAAATGTGTGAGCCAGAGGTAAAAAACTGCGAGTTAGCTCACACTAACTCAGCTTAGAGGGAACACTGCTCTCAAGCCCCGCAAGACTCTTTCCTGTGAATAATATGATGGTGATTTGATGTATGTTTGGCTGGATATTTCAGGCCTTCCAGCTGAGGTTAAGCAAGTGGAGAGGAGGAAGGAAGGGGGTGCTTTTCGGAACAACTGTTTGTGTGTTTTTACTTTGTAGTGTAGTTTATCCTAGACTGAGGACACCAGGTGGGTTAAATAAAGTCTCACAATCTTCCATTAAAAGAAACTCCAGAATTCCTTTGACTGGGTGCTAGGTGCTGTACAGAATACCACAAAAATACTTCTGTGTTCGAGAAGGCTGCGCAGACTAAATTTAGCTATCTATTGGAGGAGGTGGAGGGAAGGCAGCTTGGTACAGCCTGATCTTCTCAGATCTCAGAAGCCAAGCAGGAGACCACCAAGGAAGACTCTACAGTGGAAGGCAATGTGGTGAACCACGTCTGCTTCTCATTTGTCTTGAAAGCCCCTTGCTGGGGTTGCAACCTGATGGCACCTACGTACTTATGTAGGAGAAGGCGGTGTGTCATTAAAGAGTGGAAGTCTTGGGTGGAGACAATGGATTGTGTGAGTGGCCCTGTGACGGAATTGAAAATCTGGGACCAGCAGAATGTTAAGATAGATCCCTGCTGTGTCACACGGCATAGAGGGGAGGGGGCCTTTTGGCTGGAGCACTTCCTGAGTGACAGAAAACTGACCTAACTGACAGTTGGAAGAGGCAGGGGGGAAGAGAGTCTGAGGAGTTAGCAGGAGGGTCAGCTAACCGAACTCTGAAGAGAGTGGATGCATAAGACCTGGGTGGTCACAAACACACAAAAACACTGCTTCATAGGGACTCAAGTAGTGGTTGAGGAAAGGCAAAAAGGGATCTGCAGGAGGAGTCTGGAAGGCTGGTTAGGGGACCAGTTAGACTCAGGGGGGGCCTGACCAACTGAAGCCAGTAAGTTAACCCCTGAAGAAGGCAAAGTGATATAAATATTTCAACAAAGTATCTGAACATCCCATGGAAATATGTTCTGTGCAACAAAAAACTAACTGTGCCTTTTTGAATGTTATAAATATGGGTGCCTGACTTTCTGGGGAACCATATACTGTGCAGTAGTCCTCAAAGAAGACAGCCTGAAATATACAAACCCCGAAGAGAAGATTATACATTGGGTGTAGAGGACTGGTCAGGAAAAATAAAATAGACTCTGACTAGGTCCTGACACGCAAACCCTCACAGAACTGACAGTATAAAGGGAGTTCGTGTCATAGGCAAGTATTGTGGCTTGTAATTTGATGAGGGTAGGACACTTTTCGAATAACCAACAGCATACACAAAATGTAGACAGTGCTTAGGAGGTATGGGGCCTGCTGTTGATGGTAAAAATTTGTGTGAGGGCTCAGGTGAGGCAGGAAGACTAGAGGTCTGGCTAATGGGGCTCCTGAGCTCCTAGGGACTGGAGTGAGAATGAGTTCTCTAGGAGGCAGCTGGGATTGATCAGTGAGATGTGCAACAGCAGCAATGAGCTTTTTCTTCCTTCTTTCTCATTCCCCTCTCCTGAACCCAGTACTCACAGATTCTGAACAGGCTGTATTGTCGGAAAGGCAAGCCTTGCCCCATCCCCATGAAGGTGTCCAGCTCACCACCTCCTGGCTCCATCATCCGTGCCGTGACTACGTATGAGAGTCGTGTAGCTGCTGCAATTAAATCTCCACTGGAAGGCAGAACTCGTGAGTGACGACAGCTATCTGCTTCTTCTTGTGACCTGAAATGGAGCACAGCAGGATGGAGCTCTGGGAATTGCATTCTGAGATGCCCGTCTGGGCCTGATTTCTGAAAGAGAGATGAGCCTGGAAGCCCATCCCACTCCTTTGTACCCAGTGGCAAGAGAAAGGCACTCTGCACAAGCTCAAAGGCACCTGAATAGTGTTTTATGTGTTAGGTCCTGATGTACCGGAAGAGAGTGGAAGATCATGAACTCATTTTGAGAGCCAGTTTCGCATAGTGGTTAAGTGTGCACTCTAATCTGGGAGAACTGGGTTTGATTCCGCACTCCTCCACTTGCACCTGCTGGATGACCTTGGACAAGCCATTGTTCTGTCAGAGCTGCTCTCTCAAGGACAGATCTGGAAAGAGCTCTCTCAGCCCCACCTACCTCACAGGGTGTCTATTGTGGGGAGAAGAAGGGAAAGGGGTTTGTAAGCTGCTCTGAGACTCTGAGTGAAAGGCAGGGTATAAATCCAATCTCCTCTTCCTCCTCCTCCTCTGCATTTTTCCCCACCCCAAAAACAAGAGACTTCTTCTTTTCACACTGAGTGCCATGAAAAGTAGATGACTCTTCAGGGGGGAAGATGTATTTTCTAGGGAAGGCTGGAGGGTGAGGGAGAGAATAAATTGATTGAAATTTCCATATTCTCACCCCATGTTTGTGTCGAGCTAGTTGTTTTTACTGTTAGTGAAGAAGAAGAAGAAGAAGAGATTGGATTTATACCCTGCCCTTCACTTGGAGTCTCAGAGCGGCTTACAAACTCCTTTCCCTTCCCCTCCCCACAACAGACACCCTGTGAGGTGGGTGGGGCTGAGAGAGCTCTTGACAGAAACTGCCCTTTTTCAAGGACAGCTGTGCCAGAGCTTGCGACTGACCCAAGGTCACATCAGCAGGTGCAAGTGGAGGAGTGGGGAATCACACCTGGTTCTCCCAGATTAGAGTCCGCGCACTTAACCACTACACCAAACTGGCTCTCTGTATAATCTTAGGGTCTGCTCTCTTTCAATATGGTGTTTTGGTCAGAGCAAGGGTGTCAAACGTAAGGCCCGGCCAGCGAACAACTAGTGCAAGAGAGGCAACAAGAGACTCCTGGGGGGGGGTGGAGTGAGGAGAGTCACTCCAATCGTGGCTTCAGCATGGCAGAACAACCTCTTTTGCAGCAGCCAAGCAGTGTGGGAGTGTCTGCTCAGTGCTGCACCCCTGGGTCTCCAGTCTGCCATATGGGTTTTCCTCTGCACCCCCTTGCCAGCCCATGAGTCCTTGCAGGGAGGACAGACCAACTTGGAGCTTACCAGGTGCTGTCCTTTATACAGTTTACTAGGAAATAAGGGTCATTGCAGAAAGAAAGGCAACGAGATCTAGAAATAGTAAGCAAGGAAGAGAAAAGTAAGGCCATATTGAGGTTCGTGGAGGCCCCACGCAGCAATCCGTCTGGCCGCCCAGGCTCCCAGTCACTCGCGTTATGTTGTCTCTCTGCTTGGGCGGCCCCATTGTCCCATGGGCTGGCCGGCTCCATCCTTGCAGCCTGCCACGTCAGCACCACCCCCGTGCCGTCCCCCCCCCCCAGCAGGAGTCGCATCGCCGCCACCCCCTCGTCTCCCCCTGTCTCCCTTTTTTCCCCATGACCGGTGCTTGCATGAAGCTGCAGAGCTGGTTCCGGAGTGGGTAGCGCAGTGGGCGGCCATCCCCTGTCCTCCACCTGGGTGGTTCCCGCCGTGCTCCGACTGTGGCCGTGCGGCTTTTCCACAGTCCTCCTCCCCCACCTCTCAGCCTTTGTGAAGAGCATGAGGCAGGCTACAGAGGCGGTGCATGAGGCAGAGCCAGGTCAAGTGGCTGTCGCCAGGGAAGAGAGGTGAGCCAGCGGGGCGGCATGAGGAGGGAACGCTGGGTCCGTGCCCCATTCATGGGGCGTGCGAGGGATGGGGGGTCGGCAGGAGAGGACTGAAGTGCGGGCTTGCCTCCTCACTCCCGACGCTGTGTGTGAGCCGGAGGAAAGGAGGCCCCGGCCATGCCCAGCCCCACTACTCCAAACTGATCGAGGTTTATAAGATTATGCATGGGATAGAGCAGGTAGAGAAAGAGGTACTTTTCTCCCTTTCTCACAATACAGGAACTCGTGGGCACTCCATGAAATTGCTGAGCGGTCGGGTTAGAACGGATAAAAGAAAGTACTTCTTCACCCAAAGAGTGATTAACACTTGGAATTCACTGCCACAGGAAGTGGTGGCGACTACAAGCATGGACGGCTTCAAAAGGGAATTAGATAAGCATATGGAGCAGAGGTCCATCGGTGGCTATTAGCCACAAGGTATAGATAGGGGCTCTGGGGCAAGTGGTGCTCTGTATTCTTGATGCTTGAGGGAGGGCAAGTGGGAGGGCTTCTAGTGTCCTGGCCCCACTGCTGGACCTCTTGATGGCACCTGGTATTTTTGGCTACTGTGTGACAGAGTGTTCGACTGGATGGGCCTTTGGCCTGATCCAACATTGGCATATCTTATGTTCTTATGTGATCGCGCAACTGCAGGTCAAATTCCTCCGGAGGGAATAACCTCCCTCCCCCCCCCCGCCGTTTTATCTGGCGCTTGTGACCGCAACCTAATTGTTTTTATATTATTGGTTCTGTTTTTAGTTTACATGTTGTGAGCCACCCTGAGCCCACTTGTGGAGTAGGGCAGGATATAAATGTAATGAATAAATAGCTAAATGAAGTATATGAAATAATAAATTCCAGGGCTCATCTGTAGCTCGGAAATGTGGTCCTCAAGCTGTTCTCTGACTGGACTGAAGCTCTCCAAATACCAGCTCACTTTATCAAAGTGGTCTCCCTTAAAAACTCTTTTCACCTCCCCTTTGTGTCTTTTGGCAGGCGTGGACCCCCCTGACCACCCGATCCAGGTGGAAGGGAATCAACATGTCCAGTACTTCTCTGACAAGGAGACTTTGCGCGACAGCGTCACCATCACTTATGAAAGACCTGAGGTTGTGGGGGATTAAGATTGCTTGCATAGATGGGACTGAGGGATGGGGAAGAGACTGGGGGAAAGTGAGCCTGTTGTTGGCAGGGCGGGCGGGGTATAAATTGGAACAAACAAACAAACAAATAAAAATTGATGTTTATTTATTTATTCATTTAGGAAATGTTTATGTCACCTCTCCAGAATCCTGCTAGAGGCAGTTTATTAGTCAAGGCTATTACTTGGGATCTGCAGTCAAATGCATGAGTGCCAATTTTGAATTTATATGTGATATTCAAATCCCTTCTCTATCCCTGCTGAAGGGTTACCCTATCTGCACTGGGAAATTCCTAGAGATCTGAGGGCAGAGCCTGGGGAGGGTGGAATTTGGGGAAGGCAGGGACTCCAGCAGGGCTTGTGTTGCCATAGACTCCACCCTCCAAAGCAGCCATTTTCTCCATGGGAACTGGTCTCTGTAGTCAGTTGCAAGTTTGGGAGAATTCCAGTCCCCAAGTTGAGACTGGGAACCCTAACCCCACAATCACCACATTCTCTGGTTCTTTACTGCACTGTTTCTTTGGCCCATACTTCCCAAGCCTCCAAAGCAACTTCCCCCCTCCCTACCAAGAGCATACAAACATTTTGCTGGTTCCTGGCCTCAGCATGATATTTTTCTTTGGCCATCGTTTTTTTGTTATTCCTTACCTCTGCCCTCAAAGCTTTTGCATGGGAGGGGATTGGCTCATATCTGTGTGCCATTCTATCTCTGCTCTGCAGGTAGGATCAGCATATACCACCATCCTGTACAAATTCATACACACGAGGAGTCCTGTTTTGATCGTGATCACTCTACAATCCCTAAAGTGAGTAACCACCTGTGTGGCACTTCCACTGTCAGTGTGTTTTGGCCTTGGAGGGTGGCATGTGAGGAGCGTTGTGTCAGACTTTTTGGCAAATTCCCTCTTTATACAAATGTTGAACTCAGTAACATTATGGTCACTGTTCCCAAGCGGTGCAATCACTTTCACATCTCTCACCAGGTCTTGGGCATTACTTAGGACCAAATCGAGGATCACCTCTCCCCTGGTAGTTTCCGTGACCATTTGCTCCATAGCACAGTCATTTAGAGTGTCTAGAAACTCAACCTCTTTCTCAACTAGAACACATATTGACTCAATCAATCTTTAATTCATTCATCATTTTATAATCCTCCTCTATATTTTGATCTGGTGGGTGATAACAACCTCCCAGTGTTAAGTTTCCTTTTGGGCCCACTATTTCAACCCATAGAATGTTCAGAAGCTAATCCAATTCTCTTACCCTCTAAATCTTACTGGACTGTATACCCTCTGTGACATACAGAGCCACCCCACCTCCATCCCTCCCCCCCCATCCATCCGATATAATATATAACTGGGAATCACCGTATCCCACTGATTTTCCTCATCCCACCAAGTTCCCCCCCCAATACGAACCACTCCAACTCCCCGATTTTACCTCGGACACTTCTAGCATTTGTATAAAAACATCTATAATTTCCCATGTATGTTAAGCCTGCAACCTTCCTCTTGCTATCTCGAGACCTTGTCAGGCAGTCCATGTCACTAGCCATGGTCTCAGTGGACAATTCCAATCCACCTCCCTGTAGAAGAGCAACGGCTACCCCCTCATCTCTCCGAGATGAGCCACTTTTCATCTCCTGTCGGCTTTCCCCCAATATTCAATTTAAAAACTGCTCTGCCACCTTTTTGATTTTAAGCGCCAGCAGCCTGGTTCCTTCTCGGGACAAGTAGAGACCATCTCATCTGTAGAGCTCCCTCTTGGTCCAAAAAGCACCCCAGTGCCAAACAAACTTGAACCCTTCCCCCCTACACCATCGTCTCATCCACGCATCGAGACTCCTGATCTGTGCCTGTCTCTCCGGCTCTGCGCGTGGAACAGGTAGCACTTCTGAGAAGGCTACCTTGGAGGTCCTGGCCTTAAGTTTCTTGCCCAGCAGCCTAAATTTCTCCTCCAGGACCTCACGACTGCATTTCCCGACATTGTTGGTGCCGACATGCACCACAACCACTGGCTTCCCTCCACCCCATCTACCATCCTATATAAAACATGTGTAATGTCCGCTACCTTCACAACAGGCAGGCAAGTCACCCTACGGTCAGTACGCAGGTTCGATACCCAGCTGTCTACCTGCCTAAGGATCGAATCACCAACTACCAAGAGCCCCCCTCCCATCCTGCCCAGGGATGGTTCCTTGGTGCGAAAGGATACCCGCTCACCAGCTGGGGAAGAGGTCCCTTCTGAGGGCACATTCCCCTTATGCTGAGCACGGTGCCCTGTTTCCCCTTGACCCTCATGCTCCCTGACAGCGGCAGGGCTTCCAGTTCCAGAGTGGGACATATCTAACAAGTCCCTGAGAGTCTTCTCTGTGTGCCTAACTGACTGTCTCTGCTTCTTCAGGTCAGCCACCTTGGCCTCAAGGGAGCAAATACGTTCCCTGAGAACCAGGTGCTCCTTGCACCGAGCACACACCCAAGACTTCTGTCCAGTGGCAGATAGTCATAGACAGAGTGAGTACAGGCAGGAGGCCTGGTATAAAGAGGGCTGTGGGCCTTGAAGTAGTATCCAGTTAAGTGAACTAGGTAGTTCTGTTAGATTTGATTTTTTTGCCTTTAAACGCTGTTATATATTTTAAAGCACCTTGTCTTGTTTTCCTTGCCCCAGTACTGTGTTAATAAACCATTTTTCTGAGACTCCTTCAGGTAGTGAAGAGCAGGGTATAAAACCCAACTCTCTTTTTCTAAATCTATTGGGGTGGGGGAGCATGTGTTTTGAGGGGTTGATTTTAATGGTTTTTAAATGGGATTTTATCATGGCTATTCTAAATTGTTAGCCATCTTGGTGGCCTTTGTGAGGGCAGAAAGGTGGTGTATGGATTTTATGAAATAAAATGCATAAAAATTAGAAAATGTGTAAAATAAAGAGGATGTATAAACCGTGCAAAAGCAAGCCGTACCTTTTAAAGCATCCTTCTACAGGGACACCTATGCTATTCTGCTGTTATTGTTAGCACAGATTCGATCATCTAATGCTATTCTATATTGTATTCAACGTCACATTTTTTATATCCTCCTGGCTTTTAAAAAAACAACAACAGTGGGCAGGTTCTTGGGCGTGGCTGCTTTGAAGTCTGGATTTCTTCCATACCTGGATTACAACGAATTAGTGATGAAGAACAGGCTTTGGAAGGTACAGTCATGTGAATGATTCTCAAAGGGGGAAAAGGCTGTGACTGGGAAATGATTCTATGGCAGAGATGATCAGGTGAATGCACAGCCCTAGGGAAAGGGGTAGAAGTGGGCATAGAGGGCCTGTGGGTGGGAATAAGTAACAGAGCCTCTCCTCATTCTTTCTTGAAGAGGCAGAATGAGAAAAGTGACATTGGGGGGGGGCTATGAGAGAAAAGGCAACTATTACTCCTACTCTCTTGTGTAGAAAAAAGAACTGAAACACCTTGATTACATTTTGTGCTTTTGTAAGGCCTACCCCCATTTCTCATGGGTCTGCCCACCTTGCCCTTCTTGTGCTATGTGGTGGGTGACATGCTGGGATTTTTAAAAATTGCATGCCAGTGATAAATTGAAACAGCAATCTGCTGAGCATGTGCAGATTATTCCTTGGAAACCTCCCTGATGTGGGTAATAGTTTGGGGTGGGGTGGGGGGGTTGGCCTGCCTTTACTGGGAAAGAACATGTGGGGGAGCTTTTCCCCCATGAAAGATTCCAAGTTGTGGGTTTTGGGGAGGGTACTTTCCACCAAAGAGACTTCCACAATGTGGGTTCTAGCTGGGTTGGTGCCTTTCTATTGAGGGAGGAGCCTGTCTGTTGTCCGTAACTCAAAGAGAGGGTGGAGGACTGGCACAGCCAATGAAAACTGCAACTCTGCTGCAGGAAATCAAGAAAACAATCAATGGCAAGGCACGTATGCAAGGTACAACTCACAGCACGTGAACAAATGTTATAGAGCATCTTTGCTACAGTGCAAGCTAGGGTTGCCAACTCCTGCTTGGAAAGTTCCTGGAGATTTTGGGGGTGGAGTCTGGGAAGTCCAGGATTTGGGAAAGAGAGGGACCTCATTGGTGTGTAGTGCTATTGCATCTACCATTCAAAGCCATCGTCTCCAGGGTAACTGATCTCTGTCATCTGGAGATCAGTTGTAATTCTTGGATATCTCCAGGCCCCACCTGGAGGCTGGCAACCCTAGTGAAAGGAGACGAAAGATGCAAAAAAAAGATTTTTAAAAAGCTGCAAACTGAGACGTATATACAGGAAAATGGGACACACACAGAGGAAGTGCGCATAATAACTTGCTGTGTAAATCCTCTGTTTGGAACACCACTGTAATGGGAAGTGCCCCAGAAGCAAGGACAATACTGAGCAGCACTGGTGTCTGGAACCTTGAAATTCCCTAGTTGACTGAGGTATGGGACCAAAACAGTGAGATTTCACCATCCAAGAGGGTTGTAACACTCCATTGACAGAGTCTACTGTATCAGCATCAAGGATGGTTTGTGTTGGAATTCTGGGTCTTCTTTTTTCAGCTGCTTTGCTACATTATGTATAGTAGCCAGAGAGAAATGTTTGTCCTATGAGGCACCCCACTGGACTGTTTTGGATTCCTAGCTATGGGGGGGGATGTGCAGATCTGTCTTCACAGAGGAGGGAGAGCTTGTACCTGAATAAAACTTGGTCTTAAAGGTTCCACTGGACTATTTTGAGGGGCTCTGGAACTTACCTGGCTGCTTCTTGCTCTGATTGAGGGCTGCTGGGAGCAGGGGGTGGGGCTTGTTGCATGTGCCCACCCCCTCGGCTCTTTACTGCCGGAGCTCCGGTCCTGTGTGCTCCTGCAGGAAATGACCCCTGGTTGTAACACTCCATTGCCAGAGTCTACTGTATCAGCATCAAGGATGGTTTGTGTTGGAATTCTGGGTCTCATGAGACGTTCTTTTCCAGGCTGTTCTTCTTTGAGCTGCTTTGCTACATTATGTATAGTACCCAGAGAGAAATGTTTGTCCTATGAGGCAGGCTTGTTTTTAAGGAATTGCCCTGATCCACCTCTAGAGACAGACAACTAATGGCCCTGTAGTAGGGCTGCCCCTTCCCAAACATGTCAAAAAATGTGTCCAGACAGTTCGGTGAAGATGAATGTTGGTATCTAGACTCTTGCAGAAAAAGGGTTCCATATGTGTGTTCTCAGAAATTGGCTTGAATCTGGGCATGGTTGTTGTGGAGAGGCTGAGGGAGCCAAGAAACACTTGTAAGCTGGAGTTTTGAGATACAGAATGAGATGAGATGCTGTCAGAAAGCACTGATACGTTTGTTTGGCAGTGGCATAAAGTTTCTAGTATCTGTGTCAGACATAGCCAATCCTGCTACCTGGACAGCAGTAGCCAGGAGGATGAGGTATAAATGTTTTAAATAATCCAGAGGCTTCATACTGCCTGCGAAACACAGGGGTGATATTAGACAGAAGAAGTGTCCAATCCTGCTACCTGGACAGCAGTAGCCAGGAGGATGAGGTATAAATGTTTTAAATAATCCAGAGGCTTCATGCCGCCTGTGAAACACAGGGGTGATATTAGACAGAAGAAGTGTCCATGAGTTCTGGCATGGCACAGTTTGTTTGACAGTATCCCTCCTAAGACCCACAGTGCCACTTCCCATCCCTGACAGCCTCTGATCCAGGGATGCCATTTGCCAGCTTATAGTGGATGGCCTCCCAGTGGTGGGGATCTCCCTCCCACCCTTGTTCCTCTGAGCAGTGGGAGAAAAGGCCCAGGTCAGAAATTACGTCAGGTGACATGTAAAGTCATGTCTGCCTGAAGACCTGGACGTGACAAAAGCACGTTGGGCAACGCTGCAGCCATCCTCCCAAATTCTGGAGGCCTGGCATTATTGTGCTGACCCATGGAAACAATGATGAGTGAGTCTGTCTTCTCTTTTTGCAGGGAAAACTGTTGTCTGTGAAAACCAGGTGGAGCTGATACGCTGTGTCTCTAAAGTACCTGAAGTCTTGAATGGATTGATCGGTGATGTTTTGAGCACGGCTCAATACGAAGATATTATGTCTGAGCCCACAGATGTGTTAAGGATGCAGAAGTTGTTTGAGGAGGTGTTGATAGGGAAGGAGGGATATCAAATCCGTCTCTACTGGGTGCTACGGAGGACAAACCGGTGCTTTATGAACAAACTGTTTGGTAAGCCAATGTGTGAGTGCAAAATGAAAGTTTTAAAAAACAGATGCAACAAAATAAAGGCTTCAGCTCAGTCATCTCGCCCGCCCCCGCCGCCTCAGCTTTTCTGGTTTTGAGTTGTGCAGCCCATGAACTGTGTTATCTCCTAATGCAGTGTTACGAGTTCCAGTATGCACACATTTAAGCCACTGCCTTGGATGCAATCCCATGTGGCTGAGGAGCACGAGTGAATGTTGCAGCCTCTGGGAAGGAGGGTGACCATTAGAAGGGGAAGTGCCAGCCCCCTCACTCATATGTTGGGTGCTTATCCGATTACCCAGCAGTGTGGGATCTCTTGGCAGAGAAGTGGTCCCATATTACTTGGGGTCTGTTTGTCAGAGAGAAGAGGTTTTCGGACAGTAAGCATGTTGAAGAGTGGCTGACATGAGCAGGATGTCTCTTTTGACCCTTGCATCTTGTGTAACGATGTATATAGGTGGCTTCGAGATAAATAATAATCTGGGCAGAGGTAGCAGAACAGATTCAGATGGCATCCTCACCACTTGGCAGATTTGGGGGCAGTGGTACTTAATTTATTTATTTTTTATTTAACCATCAACTTTATATCCCGCTCTAATCCCTTGTCAGGGGGTCTCTGAGCGGCTTACAGGTCGGTGCTAGCCACCATTTCATTTCCTAACTAGGGCCACATATACTCTTGGGGTGGGACAACCTACCGGCACCCTTATGGTGGTGGTTGGTGTTGTTCTTCTGTTGGTTCCGTTGGCGGTTTTCCTGGCAGGGTGCTCTTCTTTTTTTCGTCGCCTTGGTGGTGGCTTTCTCTCTTAGTGGCTGAGGTGGCTTTTTGACATGCCACCTGTGGCTCAGCTGCTCACTGTTTCCCAGTATGGTTCCTGAAACACTGGGCAGTGAGCAAGGCCCTTACCAAGTCTGGTTCCCACCATGAAACAACCTTTGCAGAGAAAAAACAGGCTGCGAGCCTCCCTACAGTGCAGGCCTCAACTTTGTCTGTTAAATATTGGTTCTGCACGCATTGCAGTGATCAGCTCTAGTTTATTCAGTGATTTCAAGCACACTACAAAAAACCTGGTCTTGCAGCCCTGTTTATAAAGCATGCAAAGACCACGCCCTGACACACCCCACCACCAACGATAGGCTATTTACATTACACTACTACACTGTCGGTCAATTCTAGGATCCCGGTCAGCTGTTGTTCTGGGGGAACAAGGTCAACCAGTTTCCAGGTACTGTTCAGGCTCAGTACATAACATTGTCCATTCCCAAAGCCTCTATTTTATTTTTACTTTATTTTACATTTTTTGTAGCATTTTTCAGTACAGGTTGACAAAAGATAATTACATCCCTCAATGTCACAATATAGGATGTTACAAATATAGTAGGAGATTAGGAATTTTAGCAGGTCAGAGAAATGTTCTCCTACAGGCCCATGTCCTCCTCACAGGCCCCGGCCTCCAGACTTGCAAACTAAGAAGACAAGGCACAAAAGGGAGGGGGGGGAGGTTGAGGAATTGAGCAGCCTGTATTTATTTGGGAATTACAGATATATAAACCATTCTTCTCAGCGACACAACAATTTGTCAAGAAGCACAATACAATGCAAGGTTACCAAGTCTCTGGAATGTCTGTTGAGAGAGCTCCTTATCTTTATGAATGAATCATAGCTGTGGGAACAGAAGCCAGAAAAGGAGTAATTTGTATGAACTGGTGATGAGCTAAGAAAGCAAGAGGAAAGGACTGGTTGAACAAGACACAGTTAGGAAACCCCATGCACAGCTCTTCCAAGAGATATAAGTAATCAGTGCTACCCAGAGGTCTTTCTGCTGCAGTTATTTAAGGATTGCTCCCCAGGTTTATCCCCAAAGAGACAATGGCTTTGACGCAGCAGCAGACAAGTGGAGCTGTAAACCGTCTTAGCACAGTTCTGCTTGTGTAAGAGCTTGTGCAGCACCTATTTATTTATTTATTTATTTCTTCAGACTTATACCCCGCCCTCCCCCACGAGCGGGCTCAGGGCGGCTTCCACTAAAAACATAAATTACATTAAAATACAGAATATACAACATGCCATAAAACATTAATACA
>NW_015173196.1:13491-13637 GCF_001447785.1 Gekko japonicus | reverse complement strand
CAGGGCGGCTTTGCTCTTGCCGCCGGCCTGAATGAGTACTTGGCCTTCCTGCGCACCTTCCGCTTCTTCGAGTCAGGTAAGTGGCGGCGTGGGGAGAGGAAAGGCACTCTGCATGCACGCAGAGGCTAGTTTACCCTGGTGCGACT